>NW_025251748.1:0-2086 GCF_018294505.1 Triticum aestivum | reverse complement strand
GGCCGACTGCTGAACAGTCGGCTCGGATCTTCCTTGATGATTTCTCATTGTTCTTCTTCTTCTTCTATCTCTGCAGCGGCCAACGCCAGTCTGAGGGCACAGCTGGGGGAGTCCCAAACTGCTCTTCGTGCCAAGGACGCGGAGCTCGCCGCCTTGGTGCAGGAGCGCGACCGCCTGGTCAAGAAGCTGGCCAACCAGGAGGAAAGCCACAAGGCTGCGCTGAAGGCTGCGCAGGATCGCGAGGCCGCCCTCCAGGCCGAGTTCAAGACGGAGGCGGCCGGCTGGGCAGAGGTCAAGCAGACTCTGGTCTCTGGCTATGGCCAGATTGAGGACCTGGTTGACGGTAAGTCATCTACCCCTTCGTCCTTTCTTGCCATCTGACTTGTTTTTCTGATTTTGGTGTTTTTCTTTCCTTTTCTTCTTCGCGCAGAGTACTTCCCCGGCTATTCCACTGCCGCCAACCAGGCCGTCGAAGCCCGTCGCCAGGCGAAGAGGCAAGCCGGCTTCGAGATCTCGCCAACCGCCGGCCACTCGCTGGAGGAACAGCTCCTGGCGATCCAGGCTCGCATCCAGCCGGCTCACAGGCTGCTCCGCCAGCTTCAGCGCGCGGGATCGCAGGTCTTGGCCGCCCTCTGGCCCGGCCAAGTGGTCCCTCGTACTCCCAGTCGGACCGCCGACTGGCTGGAGGTGGCAGTGGGCCGCTTCGAGGCTTGGAAGGCGTCAGCGGCTCGCTCCGGCGCCAGGCGGGCGCTGGAGTTCGTCAAGGCCTGGTATCCCGGCCTGAACCTGGACCAGCTGGCGACCTGGCGGCAGCAAGCCGACACGGAGCTAGAGCCGGCGCGGCCGGCCATCATTCGGCGGGCTTCAGCGATCGCCGATTACACCGACACCAACGTCTTCGCCCCCGAGGTGGACGATAATGGGGTCGCCCAGCCAGAAGATTGGTTCGGGCTGGACCCGGCGCATGGCGAGGACTCGGCGGAGGAGATCGACTCCAGCGACGAGGGCGAGGAGGAGGAGGAGGAGGAGGAGGGTGAAGACGCCGAGCCGGCTGGTGGAGAAGCCGGCCAGCCTGACCGCGCCTCCAGCACTACGTCGCGTGCGAGTGCGTCTCCTGCCGTGGGAGGCGGTCAAGCCGGGACCAACTAGGCGGCCACTCCTTCAGCCGGCGAGCTGCCTTCACCGACCAGCTCGGCCTCCAAGTCGCGCCTTAGTCTTCTTTCTTTTGTTTTCCTGTCTTGTTTCTTTTGAACAATGTTTGGTTAAGTCTGCACAATTCCACCCACTGGGTGTATTGAAACTCAAGTCTGTTGCCAGCCTTTAGGCGGCTTTATGTATATAAGTTATGCGATCGGTTTTTCCTTGTACTTTCGCTTTTTGTCCTTCTGCTCTTTTCCTTTGCCGCCCTCCCTTGGTTGCCACCTCCCTAGTCAAACAGTTGCTCTGCAATCTGTAGCCGAGGAGTGCCTGGCCGATTGGGGAGGGGGAAGTACTTTTAGCTCTGCTGGACTTAAGCTAAGTTTTTTAGGAAGCCGGCCAGCCGGCTGCTGTGACAGCCGGCAGGCGTATATGGAGGCCGTCTCTTTGCTATATAGGTTAGTTGTTCCTTAGCCATTTTTCGTGTGGGCGTCCTTTCTGTCTTTCCTCTTGCTAGTCGGACAGTCAGTTCTTTGAGCTGCGACTTTCAACAAGGGAGGACTTGGGAGCCGGCACACTACTTTGCTGACTTCGGGAAGAACTTAGAATATAGCTCAAGGAGGCCAGTCCCCGGGCCGACTAGTCGGACCCGGTGCCGGACAAGATTTCAAAATGTAATAATGCATTCATGGATATGACACTCGTCATTCATAGATAAATAAAAGGCAGTCCCCGAGTACTGTTCGGGGGGCCTGTTGGTTTGTAACTTAATATAAAAGGGGTAGCGTGATACATACTGCTTTTCAGCTGTGAAATCGTCTTAGGAGATTTGCGTTCCATGGTCGCTCCGACTCCTTGCCGGAGTCGTCTCTCTTGCGTGCTCTTGGCTTTTGCGCGTCGGTCAAGTAGTAGGAGTCGTTGCCGAGTGCCTTGCTGACGACGAAGGGGC
>NW_025251747.1:0-2086 GCF_018294505.1 Triticum aestivum | reverse complement strand
TGATTGTGTGCTCATTAGTAAGAGCAACACGAGCAAGAAGATCCTGGATATACTTCTCTTAGGAAATAAAGAAGCCATTAGAGGTATAAAAAATCTCAATCTCAAGGAAGTAGCGTCTTTTTTAGTAAACATGGAGCAATTTGGAATTAGTTAGGCGATTGTGATCTTGAACAAATTTCATAGTGAATTACGAGATTTTTCAATGAGTTTAGTTGATTGTGATCTGGAGGAGATAGTTAAAGATATTTGATGGTTTATGTGATCTTGAACAATTTGGATTTAGTTAGGTAGTTGTGATACTGAACCGAATTACACGGTGGATTATGAGATTTTAATTGGATTTAGTTAGGTGATTGTGCTTAAGATGATAGTTATTTTTTGGTGGATTATGAGATTTTAGGTCTAGTAGATGAGCACGGTGATTACTATATTGGTGAATAAATAGATATTTAATTTAGTTTGGAACAATTTGGATTTAGTTAGGTGATTGTGATCTTTTGAGCAATTTATACGGTGGATTATGAAGTTTTGGTTGGATTTAGTTAGGTGATTGGGATCTTGACGAGCTAGTAAAAGATGTTTGGTAGATTATGTGAATTTAGGTTTAGTAGGTGAGCATGTTGGTTATTTTATTGATGGATAAATAAATTTTAATAAACTTGGAAAAAATTGAATTTGTTTAGGCAATCGTTATCTTGAACCAAATTTTGTGATGGATTATGAGATTTTTGATGGATTAGTTAGTTGATTGTGATCTTGAGGATATAGTCAAAGATGTTCGAAGTATTAATTAATCTTGAACAATTTGGATTTAGTTTGGTGATTGTGTGCTCATCAGTAAGAGCAACACGAGCAAGAAGATCCTGGATATACTTCTCTTAGGAAATAAAGAAGCCATTGGAGGTATAAAAAATCTCAATCTCAAGGAAGTAGCGTCTTTTTTAGTGAACATGGAGCAATTTGGAATTAGTTAGGCGATTGTGATCTTGAACAAATTTCATAGTGAATTACGAGATTTTTCAATGAGTTTAGTTGATTGTGATCTGGAGGAGATTGTTAAAGATATTTGATGGTTTATGTGATCTTGAACAATTTGGACTTAGTTAGGTAGTTGTGATACTGAACCGAATTACACGGTGGATTATGAGATTTTTATTGGATTTAGTTAGGTGATTGTGCTTAAGATGATAATCAATTTTTTTGGTGGATTATGATATTTTAGGTCTAGTAGATGAGCACGACGATTACTATATTGGTGAATAAATAGATATTTAATTTAGTTTGGAACAATTTGGATTTAGTTAGGTGGTTGTGATCTTTTGAGCAATTTATACGGTGGATTATGAGGTTTTGGTTGGATTTAGTTAGGTGATTGGGATCTTGACGAGCTAGTAAAAGATGTTCGATAGACTATGTGAATTTAGGTCTAGTAGGTGAGCATGTTGGTTATTTTATTGATGGATAAATAAGTTTTAATAAACTTGGAAAAATTGAATCTGTTTAGGCAATCGTGATCTTGAACCAAATTTTGTGATGGATTATGAGATTTTTGATGGATTAGTTAGTTGATTGTGATCTTGAGGATATAGTCAAAGATGTTCGATGTATTAATTAATATTGAACAATTTGGATTTAGTTTGGTGATTGTGTGCTCATCAGTAAGAGCAACACGAGCAAGAAGGTCCTGGATATACTTCTCTTAGGAAATAAAGAAGCCATTAGAGGTATAAAAAATCTCAATCTCAAGGAAGTAGCGTCTTTTTTAGTAAACATGGAGCAATTTGGAATTAGTTAGGCGATTGTGATCTTGAACAAATTTCATAGTGAATTACGAGATTTTTCAATGAGTTTAGTTGATTGTGATCTGGAGGAGATAGTTAAAGATATTTGATGGTTTATGTGATCTTGAACAATTTGTATTTAGTTAGGTAGTTGTGATACTGAACCGAATTACACGGTGGATTATGAGATTTTAATTGGATTTAGTTAGGTGATTGTGCTTAAGATGATAGTTATTTTTTTGGTGGATTATGATATTTTAGGTCTAGTAGATGAGCACGGTGATTACTATATTGGTGAATAAATA
>NW_025251746.1:0-2086 GCF_018294505.1 Triticum aestivum | reverse complement strand
AATTACTTCAAAAATTGCAGCGTTTAAGACAAGGGAAAAATTCTGTAGAAGAATATTATCAGGAATTACAAACTGGCATGATTAGATGTGGTATTGTTGAGGAGAATGAAGCTATGCTTGCACGTTTTATGGGTGGATTAAATAAAGAGATTCAGACCATTCTAGAGTATAAGGATTATAATAATATCACTCGTTTATTCCATCTTGCTTGTAAAGCTGAACGTGAAGTGCAGGATCGACAGCCATTGGCGCGAACTAACTTTTCTGCAGGTCGACCTTCATCATGGACACCGCGTGCATCTTCTACTTCCACTTCACCATCACCTCCATCAGGTGCCACCTCCAGCCGTGATACAAGAAAGCAGGCACAACCACCACTCTCTGCCAAGAGCACGCCTGCCGGGCCTGCGCAGAGCTCTTCTTCTTCCATGGCATCGACAGGGCACACAAGTGATATTATTTGTCGTCGTTGTAAGGGAAGAAGACATTTTGCGAGAGAATGCAAATCTCAGCGTGTCATGATTGCTACTGAGGATGGTGGGTATGAGTCCGCTAGTGACTATGATGAGGAGACTTTGGCTCTTATTACACGAGAAGAACATGGTGGAGATGATTCTGAAAATGAGACGCAATACATGGCTCCTGAAGACGCTGACAGGTATGAATGTTTAGTTGCTCAACGTGTTTTGAGTGTCCAGGTCACACAAGCAGAGCAAAATCAGAGGCATAATTTGTTCCATACAAAGGGAGTTGTGAAGGAACGTTCTGTTCGCGTCATCATCGATGGAGGGAGCTGTAACAACTTGGCTAGCATGGAGATGGTGGAGAAGCTATCTCTCACCACAAGACCACATCCACATCCTTACTACATCCAATGGTTCAACAACAGCGGCAAGGTTAAGGTAACACGTACCGTTCGTGTGCATTTTAGTATCTCTACATATGCTGATTATGTTGATTGTGATGTGGTACCCATGCAAGCATGTTCCTTATTACTAGGTAGACCATGGCAATTTGATAAAAATTCTGTACACCATGGTAGAAACAATCAGTATACTCTTGTTCATAAGGATAAAAATATTACTTTGCTTCCTATGACTCCTGATTCCATTTTGAAAGATGACATTAATAGAGCTAATAAAGCAAAACAGGAGAAAAATAAGAGTGAAAATCAGATTGTGGCAAAGGAATTTGAGCAACAAATGAAACCTAATAATAAACCATCTAGTGTTGTTTCTGAAATTAAATTGAAAAGTGCATGTTTACTTGCCACAAAATCAGATATTGATGAACTAGATTTCCACAAATCTGTTTGCTATGCTTTTGTGTGCAAAGAGGCATTATTTTCATTCGAGGACGTGCCTTCCTCTTTGCCCCCTGCTGTCACTAACATTTTGCAGGAGTTCGCTGACGTCTTCCCACAAGACGTGCCACCGGGATTACCACCTATTCGAGGGATTGAGCATCAAATTGACTTAATTCCCGGTGCATCGCTACCCAACCGTGCACCATACCGTACCAATCCAGAGGAGACGAAGGAGATTATGCGTCAAGTACAGGAGCTGCTTGACAAAGGTTATATACGCGAATCACTTAGTCCTTGTGCTGTTCCTATTATACTCGTGCCTAAAAAGGATGGTACGTCGCGTATGTGTGTTGATTGTAGAGGCATTAATAATATTACTATTCGTTATCGTCATCCTATTCCTAGGCTAGATGATATGCTTGATGAATTGAGTGGCTCTACAATATTCTCCAAAGTTGATTTGCGTAGTGGATACCATCAAATTCGTATGAAATTGGGAGATGAATGGAAAACTGCCTTTAAAACTAAGTTTGGTTTATATGAGTGGTTAGTCATGCCTTTTGGGTTAACTAATGCACCTAGTACTTTCATGAGACTAATGAACGAAGTTTTACGTGCTTTCATTGGACGATTTGTGGTAGTCTATTTTGATGATATACTGATTTATAGCAAATCTTTGGAAGAACATTTGGAACATTTACGTGCTGTTTTTATTGCTCTACGTGATGCACGTTTGTTTGGTAACCTTGGGAAGTGCACCTTTTGCACCGACCGAGTATC
>NW_025251745.1:0-2086 GCF_018294505.1 Triticum aestivum | reverse complement strand
AAAAAACACTCACTAGGCGCATTGGATTGGGCTAAAACTTGGAAAATCTTGATGATTTGGGCATATAATGATGCTGTAAAAATTTCATACCATCTGGAGCTTCCAAAATGGTACTTCCTTCACATCTATTATTTCTGCCCAGAAACTTCAGAAAAATCCTCAGGGAAAATGGCTATATGAAATGAGCCAACATCTTGTGGAGATAGGTTATATGAGTAGGAGAAGACTTGGGAAAAGTTTCAGCCATAATGGAGAAAGATATAATATACTTGCTTCACAAACTGAAAATTCAAACAGAAACCAAGAATTGCTCCTGTGCTCACATAGTTCGATGGAATGAGCTGAATTTTGGAGGAGGGTGATGATATCGTCATTAGAGACTGATGGAAAAGTTTCATCTCATTTTGATCATCTATGAGGGTACTTCCCTCACAGAGAAGCAATCTGAACAGAAACTTCAGAAAATTACCAAGGAAGATTGGATAGATGGATTGAGCTGATTTTTGGTATCCAGAGGTCATTTAACAATGTTAATCACCCTAAAAAATTTCAGCTCCAATATATCAAGGGTTAAAGCACTTCCTTTGCAAAAATTTCAGACATGGCAGAAACTTGCATTGGGCCATGTGCTCAAATTATGATCTTTGAAGCATGGTTTTGGATGGAAATGGTGAAGAGATAGCAAGTACAAGCTCCACAGATTATTAGGGAATTTTCCTTGCTATAAAAATGGTAGCTCCTTTGGAAAATGGCAGAAATGCCATATTGGCTTAACATATGAAAAGGCAGTTTCCCTTATTTAATTATGGCCAATATTTTTGCCAGAGATAAGATTAGACATAAATATCATCTCCACAAATTTTCATGAATTTAGGAGATGACTAGCTATGCCTTTGAATGTTATTCCTGTTGGGGAACGTTGCAGAAAATTAAAATTTTTCCTACGGTTTCACCAAGATCCATCTATGAGTTCATCTAAGCAACGAGTCTAGGGAGAGAGTTTGCATCTACATACCACTTGTAGATCGCGTGCAGAAGCTTGCAAGGTGATGATGTAGTCGTACTCGACGTGATCCAAATCACCGATGACCTGCGCCGAACGGACGGCACCTCCGCGTTCAACACACGTACGGAACAGCCACGTCTCCTCCTTCTTGATCCAGCAAGGAAGGGAGGAGAGGTTGAGGGAGATGGCACCAGCAGTAGCACGACGGCGTGGTGTTGGTGGAGCTGCAGTACTCCGGCAGAGCTTCGCTTAGCACTATGGAGGTGGAGGAGGTGTTGGGGAGGAAGAAGGAGGCAACCAAAGGCCAGGGCGTTCAGGTATGAAGTCCCTCCTCTCCCCCCACTATATATAGGGGTGCCAAGGGGGGCTGGCCGGCCCTAGGAGATCAAATCTCCTAGGGGGTGCGGCGACCAAGGGGGGGTTTTCCCTCCCCCCAAGGCACCTAGGAGGTGCCTTACCCTCCTAGGACTCTTGCCCCCCTTGAATCCTAGGCGCATGGGCCTATGTGGGGCTGGTGCCCTTGGCCCATTAGGCCAAGGTGCACCCCCACACAGCCCATGTGGCCCCCCGGGACAGGTGGACCCACCCGGTGGACCCCGGGACCCTTCCGGTGGTCCTGGTACAATACCGATAACCCCGAAACTTGTCCCGATGCCCGAAACAGGACTTCCCATATATAAATCTTTACCTCCAGACCATTCCGGAACTCCTCGTGACGTCCGGGATCTCATCCGGGACTCCGAACAACATTCGGGTTACTGCATATACATATCCCTATAACCCTAGCGTAACTGAACCTTAAGTGTGTAGACCCTACGGGTTCGGGAGACATGCAGACATGACCGAGACTCTCTTAGTCAATAACCATCAGCGGGATCTGGATACCCATGATGGCTCCCACATGCTCCTCGATGTTGTCATCGGATGAACCACTATGTCGAGGATTTGATCAAACCCTGTATGCAATTCCCTTTGTCAATCGGTACGTTACTTGCCCGAGACTCGATCGTCGGTATCCCAATACCTTGTTCAGTCTCGTTACCGGCAAGTCACTTTACTCGTACCGTAATGCATGATCCC
>NW_025251744.1:0-2086 GCF_018294505.1 Triticum aestivum | reverse complement strand
ATTCCAATTGGGCTGGAAAGTGCACGAAATCTAGTTTCCAACAAAAAAAGAATCACCCAATTCGGAGTCCGTATGAAAAACTTGTGTGCGTTTTGAGTCAGGTATGTCTGTGCAGTCCGAATCTGAATCCAGAACGTGAGAGACTTGGACTCTATCTTCTCTTGGGCCAAAAGTGACGTGAGAGAACTTTTTGGACAGCAAATAAACATCTCTTTCTTCCTTATCTTCATATGTGGATTGTACAAATGTCCCATACACCTGCAATTAGACAAAACACAAAAGTGTGTGAAGTATTTTTGTTCTGGATAACATAAATAGATTATTGAATAGTTTGCACTAGAAATCACCTGACAAATATGCATATATGCAATATTTTTGGTCATATCCAAGGTAGTAATGTCCTCATCAGACTCCTCTGCGATGAGCCGGCTACACTAGACGAGCTGCTGATCATAGTAGACAAGTATGCCACTGCCGACTCTTCAATGAAGTCGGAGCTTCGGGTGGACACCTCTGGGAAGGTGCTCCTCTGGCTCCTAGAACACCGGCTAGCGACACCAGTTTGGCGCCCGCAGAAGAACGACAACAAGCACAAGGCCCTGGTGCCGGCTTCCACCAGCCGGTAGGTGGCAACAGTTGAAGATCAGTAGCCAGAAGGGAAGCCCTTACCCAAGTGTCAGAAAGGCAGCAAGCCGGCTTGACAGCCCACATTCTCCTACGAACAAGCCCTTGATTCCCCCTGCAAGTTCCAAAGTGGCGCGAAGCCGTCCAACCACAAAACTCGGAGGTGCCACTGGCTCACCCGAATCTCCAAAGGCGAGGGGCTGCTGCCTCCTCCGCCTGCTGGCTAGATGTCGACGGCCCGCCCAGCAGTCGGCACTATCCAAGACGAGTTCCCCGAAGAGCATGCAGCCTACGTCGTCTTCACGAGCCAAGTTGATGGCAGGCGCAGCCGGCGCCGGCAGTACCAAGAGGTCAATGATGTCGCCTCCAAAGTTCCAGAGTTCATGCACTGGTCTGAGAAGCCCATCAGCTGGAGCCGAGATGACTACCCGGAGGTGATACCTTCTCCGGGTTCCTATGCCATGGTGTTGGATGACACCTTTGCAACAGAGAGGCAAGCTGCTCGTTTTTCCCGAGTCCTGATTAATGGCGGCAGCAACTTCAACATCCTTTACTACGATACCATGGAGAAGTTGAACATCAAGATGAAGCAGCTCCTGCCCAGTCGGACCGTCTTCCATGGTATTGTACCTGGACTCTCCTGCTCATCAATCAGCAAGATCAAGATAGATGTCCTCTTCGGAGACAAGGATCAGTTCTGCCGTGAAGCAGTTTGGTTTGAATTGGTGGAGCTGGAGAGCCCCTATCATGCGTTATTTGGCCGACCTGCTCTGGCCAAGTTCATGGCTGTGCCTCACTACGCCTACCTCAAGATGAAGATGCCAAGCACCAAGGGCATCATCACCATAGTAGGAGATTACAAGAAGTCGTCCGCATGTGCTGCAGCGAGCAGTCGGCGGGTCGAGTCCCTTGTGATTGCTGCAGAGAAGAAGATCCTTGACCGAGTTGTGGCTATGGCCGGCAAGCAGTCGGACCTGTCGCCGGATGATGAGGACATCAATACCATTGTTACACCCACAGCCCCTGCTGCCATACATACTGGACCAATTACTAGAGCTCGTGCACGCCAACTAAATTACCAGGTACTTTCGTTTCTTGGTAATGATTCTAATGTTCATGAGAATATGATGCTGCCTAAATTGGATACATTTGTTTTTCTTACAAATGAAGGGCCTAGCTTGGAGAAGGATGAACATTGGAGCAAGAACAAGCATGGAGATGATGGCATGCGCAAGGAAAACAAGAACGGAGTTACAAGTGATGATTTCAGGACTTTGAAGCCACCATAATGGGTGCATGAAGCCTTGGACGAAATATACAAGATGCCACTTCATAAATTTCGTCCCGAGGCTATTTTAGGTGCTGCGTCACCTTATTATTGGGCCAGGCCCATGTAATTTCGAAATACATAAGTATAGGCTATTTTTAGAGTCCGTATGTGTGGGGAAACAAGAGATAGGGT
>NW_025251743.1:0-2086 GCF_018294505.1 Triticum aestivum | reverse complement strand
TGGCTATGAAGTGGGTGGTGGGTGGGCGGCGAATTCCTTCGTCGCCCGCTTCCCACTCGAGTCGGACATAGTTCGGCCCAGAGCCACCTGACAAAGAGAGAGACTTTAATGAATTCAGCATGTATCCAAAGGGCGAATGCTGAAAGATGTCCGCAGCAGTAAACTCCATTACCGGTGCCCAACCTGGCTCGGCTGGCTCGAGGGTGTGCGGACCGGAACCAACAACCGGATACGAGTCCGGGTGCCCGGGGTTACAGGCCTCCACAGAGGTGAGAACTGTGTTCGGCTCCACCGCCGATGAGTATGGGGCCTGCGGGACGGGGTCCACCCCTCCGTCCTCAGGCAACGCAACCTGTTCCGGATTTAGATCCCGAGCATTGTTCGACAGCAGGTCTAGGTCGTGCTCGTCATGACTGTTCGGTGCTTCTGGCACAGGCCCGAATCCGTCGAAGATCAATTCTCCGCGAATATTCGCTGTGTAGTTCAAGTTTCCGAACCTGACCTGGCTGCCAGGGGCGTAGCTGTCGATCTGCTCCAGATGATCGAACGAATTGGCCCGCAGTGCGAAGCCTCCGAACACAAAGATCTATCCGGGGAGGAAAGTCCCACCGTGGACCGTGTCGTTGATGATGATTGAAGGAGCCATCGAGCCCCACAGCGACGACACAGAGGAACTCACAATGAAAGCACCAATGTTGGTGTCAAAACCGGTGGATCTCGGGTAGGGGGTCCCGATATGTGCGTCAAGGCTGATGGTAACAGGAAGCAAGGGACACAGATGTTTACCCAGGTTCGGGCCCTCTCGATGGAGGTAAAACCCTACTTCCTGCTTGATTAATATTGAAGATATGGGTAGTACAAGAGTAGATCTACCACGAGATCGTAGAGGCTAAACCCTAAGAGCTAGCCTATGATGGTATGATTGTAAATGTGATCGGTCTTCTAAGGACCATCCTCTCCGGTTTATATAGACACTGGAGAGGGCTAGGGTTTACATGGAGTCTATTACAAGGAAGGAAACACAATATCCGGATCGCTAAGCTTGCCTTCCACGCCATGGAGAGTCCCATTTGGACACGGGCCGAAGTCTTGAGTCTTGTATCTTCACGCTTCAATAGTCCGAACGATGTATACAGTCCGGCTATCCGGATACCCCCTTATCCAGGACTCCCTCAGTCGGAGAAGCCTCCCCCAAGCTTGTGGGAGACTCTCTTCTTTGATTTGCACAAAATTATATATTTCCCACAAGGCAGCTTGTTTCTTATGAGCAGGGAAATATTTAGCAGAGAAGTAATAAATCATATCCTGGGGACTACGCACACAACCAGGAGAAAGAGAATTATACCAAGTCTTAGCATCACCCTTTAAGGAGAACAGAAATATCTTAAGGATATAAAAATAGCGAGATTTATCATCATGAGTAAACAGGGTAGCTATATCATTCAACTTTGTAAGATGTGCCACAACAGTTTCAGATTCAAGGCCATAAAAAGGATCAGATTCAACTAAAGTAATAATCTCAGGATCAACAGAGAATCCATCATCCTTATCAGTAACACAGATAGGTGAAGTAGCAAAAGCAGGGTCAGGTTTCATTCTAGCATTAAGAGACCATTGCTTCCATTTAGCTAATAATTTCTTAAGATGATATCTATCATTGCAAGAAAAGATAGCTCTAGCAGCTTCTTCATTCATAACATAACCCTCAGGAACAACATGCAATTCATAATCATTGGGAGAATTTTCATCATCACTATCATCAATAATAGCATCTTCAATAATTTCATTCCCCCTAACTCTAACAAGTTGTTCATCAAGAAATTCACCTAATGGCAAAGTAGTATCATGCACAGAAGTAGTTTCATCATAAGTATCATGCATAGCAGAAGTGGCATCATTAATAACATGCGACATATCAGAGTTCATAGCAGTAGCAGGTTTAGGTGTTGCAAGCTTACTAATAACGGAAGGAGAATCTAGCACAGAGCTAGATGGTAGTTCCTTACCTCCCCTCATAGTTGAGGGCAAAATATTGGTTCTGTCATCTTTCAAGTTCTTCATCATGATCAACAGATATAAATCCCAA
>NW_025251742.1:0-2086 GCF_018294505.1 Triticum aestivum | reverse complement strand
CCCCCCTTGTCCTCTTCTTCCTCTGCCAGTAGGCAGAGGCGAGGCGTGGCGCGCGCCCGAAGAGCGCCGGCCACCTCCTGCTTCGCCGTGGCAGCCTCCCTGCCTCCCTCCTCGACGCCCGGAGACGCCACGCCACCCCCTCGGACCCCTCTCACTCTTCCTCGAGGCCCCGCTCCTCTGCTCTTTCTCTCTCGCCCGAACCCGAACACAGCCGTCGCCGCCGACGAGAACCACCACGGCCACAACCACCCCCTCGCCCCTCGGTTGTGCCCACGAGCTCCGCGACGTCGTCCTCGACCCCCTTACCGAACCACGCCCCGCCGGAAGCCCTGCAGCGTCGACTTCGAGCTCTTCTTCAACCTTCGGCCGCCGGTGACCTCGTCTTCGATTCGCGCCGTCTAGGTCGTCCCCAGGCCCACTGAGCTGCGCTTCGACCTCCCAGTGAGCTCCTCCGTCGTTTCCCCCTAACCCCACGGCCTAGCGCTCGTTGTAGCACCACTTCCCATGATGGCCGAAGCACACCGCCGCACGAACTCGTCGCCGACGAGGCTCCGGTGGCCAATCGGCCCCGTGCATATGCCCGTTGGCTTTGTAGGAGCCTGCAGAACGCGTTGTTGCTACCCGTTGATCCTCCCGTGCATGGTGGCGCTGTTTTCATCGGCGCCCGAACTCCGGCGACTGCCAAAGTCGTCGCCGGCGACGTCTCCGGCCACCCCGAGCTCAACCATCACCACCAAGAGCTGCGGCTCGTTCCCAGGAGCTCGTAGATGCTCTCCGCCTCCCGTTTGGTGGCCGTAACGTGCAAATGCACTTCCTCCGCCGCGCTCGGCCTCGCCGGCGGCTAAACGCCGGCGAGTTGACCGGGTTTGACCCCCCAGGGTCGCTGACCAGTGGGCCCGACCCCCCTAACCTTTTAATTAAATTAAATTAACCCCTGTTAACCCCCCTGTCACTGACGTGTGGGTCCCACACGTCAGATTTGACCGGACTGTGCCACGTTGACCTGCTGACGTCATCATGACATCAGGCTGACGCAATTAAATCATTTCTGGATTTAATTTAATTCTAAAATTCCAGAAAATAACTAAAACTTCAATAAATCATAGAAAATTAACCGTAACTCCAAATTTAATAAATTATATATGAAAAATTATCAGAAAAATTCAAGGAATCCATCTGTACCATTTTCATGCATGTTAGAACAACTTATAGCTTCTGTTTAGCACAAATCAAATAAAGGGCATTTAAATAATCACATATGGAGTTTGAATTTGAATCTTGTATTCAAACCAACTTCATTTAATCTGTTGCTAGTTGCATTGGCTCAAAACACATTCATTTTGCCATGTCATGATCATGCATCATATTGTGCATTGCATTGATTGTGTTCCCTTCTGTGTTGCCGGTATTTGTCCCCTCTCGATAGACGTGATACCGATGATGTGATCGTTGACACTGATGAAGACTCAATGTTATCTTCAAAAGTGCCAGGCAAGCAAAAACCCCTTGTTCATTCCGATAAAATCCTACTCTCTCGCTCCTGCTCTCTTTTACTGCATTAGGACAACACCGATTCATCTGTTACTTGCTGCGGTAGCTGAACCCCTTTGTCCTTTGCATGACCTGTCATTGCCACAGTAAATAGATGAAACCCACTAGCATGAGTAGGAGTTGTTTGAGCCCTGATGTGCCTACTCATTTATGTTTGTTTGTCATGCCTGCTATTGCTTAGAGTTGAGTCAGGTCTGATTCATCGGGGATGAATCAGAGGCGTGTGAACCTGTCCTACTGTGTGTGAGCTAAGTGTGTGAACACGATTTGGTAAAGGTAGCGGTGAGAGGCCATGTAGGAGTACATGGTGGGTTGTCTCATTGCAGCCGTCCTCAGGAACTGAGTTCTCTGTTTGTGATCCATGATTCAGCTACTACCACGCATTGGGCCCGAAACCAATGGACCCTCTCGGCTTCTTGATCACCCTTGTCCTCTGTCCAGGAGTTGCAAGTAGTTTCTGGTGTTTGTAGTATGCTGGAGGCCGTGGGCAGCGCTGACCGTAGGGGTGGGCTGTGATGCGGTAGGCACGTGGCAC
>NW_025251741.1:0-2086 GCF_018294505.1 Triticum aestivum | reverse complement strand
AATGTCCATGAGCCACTAAAAATATTGGTTTGATTTTTATCTCTGTCCAATATTTTCAGAGAGCAACATGAGCATTTTCTTGGATCCTTTTGGAGAAATTTTTATTTGGGTCATTTTCAAAATGATTCTGAGGGTTTCACAGATCCCCATTTCAAGTTTCTGATGAAAGAGTAAACATGATGCAACACTCTAATGCATGGCTAACTAGGATGTGACAACTCACCCCCACTCAAAAGAATCTCGTCCCGAGATTTGGGTTCCTCCGGGAAGAAGGCGGGATACTCGAGTCGAAGACGATCCTCCCTTTCCCAAGTTGCTTCATCCTCAGAATGGTGCGACCATTGAACCTTGAGAAACTTGATATTATGACGTCGCGTGGTACGTTCGGCTTGATCGAGGATACGAATGGGGTACTCTCGATATGTAAGATCATCTTGGAGATCAAGCGTTTCGTGGTCCACTCCATGGATAGGATCCGAGAAGCAACGCCTGAGTTGAGAAACGTGGAAGACATCGTGAACTCTGGAGAGGTGCGGAGGTAGTTCCAACTGGTACGCAACTTCTCCTCGTTTGGCAAGAATGCGAAAAGGTCCAATGTAACGAGGAGCCAATTTGCCTTTGATACCGAAACGATGGGTTCCCTTCAGAGGGGTGACCCGAAGATAAGCCTTCTCGTCAACCTCGAAAGTCATAGCCTTATGCTTTCGGTCATATTGACTCTTTTGACGAGATTGGGCTGTTTTCAACTTTTCACGAACGATACGAACTTGTTCTTCTGCTTCCTGAATCATATCCGGGCCAAAGAATTGTCTTTCCCCGGTCTCTGACCAGTTAAGGGGTGTTCGACATCGTCGCCCATAGAGAACTTCAAAAGGGGCTTTACCCAAGCTAGATTGATAGCTGTTGTTGTAAGCGAATTCGGCAAATGGAAGGCACTTCTCCCAGTCCATTCCGAATGAGATAACAGAGGCTCGAAGCATGTCTTCTAGAATCTGGTTGACGCGTTCCACTTGACCACTTGACTGAGGGTGGAAAGCGGTGCTAAAGAAGAGACGAGTTCCCATAGCATTTTGGAAACTTTCCCAAAATCGAGAGGTGAAAAAACTTCCTCGATCCGAGTTAATTTCCAAAGGAACACCATGGAGAGACACTATTTGGGAGATGTACAAATCTGCCAGCTGACTAGCGGTTATACTCTCACGAACAGGTAAGAAATGAGCTACTTTGGAAAGACGATCGACCACAACGAAAATAGCATTATTCCCTCTCTTGGTCCTGGGAAAACCGGTAATGAAATCCATGCCAATCTTATCCCATTTCCATTCAGGAATAGCTAAGGGTTGAAGGGTGCCAGCAGGCCGTTGATGCTCTGCTTTTACACGACGACAGACGTCGCAATTTGCAATATACTGAGCAATTTCTCTCTTCATCCTAGTCCACCAGAACCTCTGGCGTAGGTCCTGATACATTTTAGTGCTACCGGGATGAATGGTGAGAGGAGATTCATGAGCTTCCTTAAGGATTAATCGCCTTAGGTTGCGCACTTTGGGAACCACTAGTCGATTCCCGAAGTATACGACTCCTTGATCATTAATGGAGAAACAATTCGCAATTCCTTTCTGAATGTTCCTCTTGATGCGGGAGATTCCCGGATCTACCTTCTGTGCTTTGATAATTTGATCCGTAAGGGTAGGTTTTACCACCAAGGTGGAAAGAAAACCTTGAGGTACAATGTGAAGGTTAAGCTTCCGAAATTCCTCATGGAGAAGCGGTTGACTTTGTTGTAACATCAGGTTGTTACAATAAGATTTACGACTTAGCGCATCAGCCATGACGTTGGCTTTCCCTGGGGTGTAGGTTATTCCTAAGTCGAAGTCTGTGATCAATTCAACCCAACGTCTCTGCCTGAGATTCAAATCCGGTTGGGTGAAAATGTACTTCAGACTTTGGTGATCAGTGAATATTTCGCAACGATTACCGAGGAGGTAATGTCGCCAGGTCTTAAGTGCATAGACTACGGCTGCAAGCTCTAGATCATGAGTAGGATAATTCTCCTCATGTGGGTGCAATTGCCGTGAAGCGTAAG
>NW_025251740.1:0-2086 GCF_018294505.1 Triticum aestivum | reverse complement strand
TCTACTGACGCCAAGAAGCAAGCAAGGTTCCGTAAGGGACTTAGTCCTGAGCTTCGCCGCGACCTCCGTCTGCATGAGTGCACATCTTTTCAGAAACTTGTCAACAAAGCCATCAGTGCTGAAACTGGTCAGACTGACTATGACGCAACACGCAAGCATGGCCGTGACATGGGTTCCTCATCCGGTGCTGGTCCTCAGAAGCGCCGCGTGTGGGTGCCCAACACCGCCCTGCCACCCAGGTTCACACCGAGGCCATCTTACCAGGCGCCTCGCCCCGTTCAACAGTCTGCACCGGCCAAGCCCTATGGGGGTCCAACCAATAATGCTCCTCCACGTACCAGTTCCGTGACTTGTTTCAAATGTGGGGAATCTGGTCACTATATGCGTGAGTGTCCCCAGACCAACCCCAACCAATCTGCTAAAGCTGTTGGCCGTGGCAAGCCGACAGGAAAAATATTCCACGCTAAGCCGGTCGCCACTTCACGTGGCCATGTCAACTGTATCTCTGCCGAAGAAGCTCAAGAGGATCCCAACGTCGTTCTCGGTACGCTTCTTGTTAATTGCCACCCGGCATCTGTTCTTTTCGATACAGGAGCCTCTCATTCTTTTATATCTGAAAACTATGCTCGCTTGCATAACGTCGCATTCAGTGATATGCCAACCTCTATGGTAATTCAAACTCCGGGATCCAAATGGCAAACTTCTAGAGTAAGCCATGGAAATGAAATCCAAGTCGACAGACTTGTTTTTCTCGCATCTTTGATAGCCCTTAAATCTTCAGATATTAATATCATTTTGGGTATGGACTGGATGTCAGCTCATCAAGCCAAAATTGATTGCTTCTCTAGGACTGTTCAACTCACCCATCCTTCGGGGAAGATAGTCAATGTCTTGACCCGAATAGCCAAGCGACAATTATATTCTCTTAACGCCAGCCCTTTGCCCGACCTTGAGGACGTGCCGGTAGTCTGTGACTTCCCGGATGTCTTCCCAGAGGAATTGCCAGGTGTTCCACCTGACAGGGATGTTGAGTTCGTAATAGATCTCATTCCAGGAACCGTTCCGATTGCTAGAAGACCCTATAAGATGGCACCACTAGAACTAGCCGAGCTTAAGAAACAACTCGATGAGTCCTTGAAAAAGGGTTTCATCCGCCCTAGTTCATCTCCGTGGGCTTGCCCCGTCCTGTTCGTTAAGAAGAAGGATGGTACGGACCGGATGGTTGTAGATTACCGACCTGTCAATTTGGTCACAATCAAGAACAAATATCCACTTCCCAGGATCAACGACCTGTACGATCAGCTCGCTGGATCCTCAGTCTTCTCCAAGATGGATTTGAGGTTGGGCTACCATCAAATAAAAATCAGAAACGGGGACATTCCTAAAACGGCCTTTGTTACTCGTTATGGCCAATACGAGTACACCGTCATGTCCTTCGGTTTAACCAACGCTCCAGCCACCTTTTCTCGGTTAATGAACTCAATCTTCATGGAGTATTTGGATAAATTCGTCGTAGTTTATCTCGATGATAAACTCATCTACTCCAAGAACGAGGAAGAACATGCCGAACATTTAAGGCTAGTGCTGAAGAAACTTCGAGAGCATCGCCTTTATGCCAAATTTTCGAAATGTGAATTCTGGTTGTCAGAAGTGACCTATCTGGGTCATGTAATATCTGGTAAAGGTATTGCTGTTAACCCTGAGCGAGTTCAAGCCGTCCTTAATTGGACTCCACCTGAATCGGTCAAGCAAGTTCGGAGTTTTCTGGGCTTAGCGAGCTATTGCCGTCGCTTTGTCGAGAACTTCTCCAAAGTTGCTAAACCTCTAACCGAACTCCTCAAGAAAGATAAAAAGTTCGAATGGACTCCACAATGTGAGCACAGCTTTCAGGAACTGAAAAGACGCCTGACCTCTGCTCCCGTGCTGGTACCGCCAGACTTCTCCAAGGACTTTGTTATCTACTGCGACGCCTCGCGACAAGGACTAGGTTGCATTCTTATGCAAGATCGACACGTAATTGCTTACGCTTCACGGCAATTGCACCCACATGAGGAGAATTATCCTACTCATGATCTAGAGCTTGCAG
>NW_025251739.1:0-2086 GCF_018294505.1 Triticum aestivum | reverse complement strand
TCTTGCCAAAACTTTGATTTGAGTATGGGCTATTCTCAAATCAAATCCGAACCAACGATATTCGTAATGTTGTCTTACTCGTGGTTGATCCCTCGAGCATACACCACTACATCTTTGGTCTGACCAATGCTATCACCTTGTTCACCAAGTCGTGGAATTCCATCTTCATGGAAATCTCGATGATTTGTTGTTGAGCCCATCAACATCATTTTATCTTCTCCAAGATCTTGTTGGACAATAAGTTAGTGTTGGAAACTTTTGAAAGCATTATCTTCATGCTAGCTCATGAAGTATTTGTTTGATGAAAGGAGTGACTTCCTCTTATACACATGCATTTGGTGAAAGTTGCCGCCGTGGATTTGAGAAAGTTAGTTTTGCTTCCTCTGGAATCATCCCAAGTCAGTCATGCATACGTGCGAAGTATTCTGTGGTCTGGAGACTTGCAACCTTCATTCCATATGTGTTCCGAGCACACCAAGCCACTGATTGATTTGTTCAAGGAGAAGAAGTTCCTTCTTAAGAGCATGCCTTATGCAAGGATTTTGATATCCTCGTTGATGGTTCCCCACCTAAACTCGGTAGTGTTTTATTATAATACTACCACGTGGTCATGTTTGTCTGGGACAGCGTGTTCACATGTTTGTAGCAGAACCAGCTCATGTTTTGGAGCTTGCTATCGTAGCTCATTCCCGAGAATCTCGCAACGTCATCTCGTCGATTTGTGTTGCAAACTTTCGTTTTTCTTCCTAGACTCGATGAGTCTGGAATATCCTGACACCAACCAGATCTGAATCTCAGGCAGATATGACGGTTTGGAACATTTCCCAAAAACTATAATATCGGTCCCTCGGAAACCGGTAAAGTGGATGTCGTGGCCAACACACCCAGCCGGAAGACCTGTTATTATAATATCTTGATTGAGGAAGTTGGCCACCTCCCCATAAGGATCTCGTAGAACTTATTCTAGTAGTTGTTCCTTAGGGATTTTTGTGCTCCCGAAGTCCTACCTTTTTACTTGATGTTCTAGATACCAAACCATTTCAATGAATGGGATACACTAGCACATCAAGGAGAACATTAGAAGCGGAGTGCTAAATGTCTCTCGGTCGATCATCCAGATTTTATTTCCTTGGCCCCGCCAAGGGTGAAATCTAAGAAAGTGTTATCTTCCTTTGCATCTGCATCATCCATCATCATTCATCGTGGTAGCAAGTTGTGTTGCCAGGATCCTTGACACGGATATTGGTAAAACCCTGATGAATATGGAAATGCTCAAGTTCTTGAGAGCACGCACAAGCGCTACGTGTTGTCATCGGCACTAACTCGGATTCCTCTCAGCTTCCTCGACAATGCTATGACCCTTTCAAATAGTGAATTCACTCTCTATTGTTGGGTTCTTCCCCCAGTTACCAGAATCATTCCTAGCATTTGCGTTTTGTTCCCAGCTTGCACCGCCAATGTGCCATTCTGCCATGAGTCTCTTCCATTTCCGGTGGTAAGCAAATTCATCCATTACGTTGTCTTCAACAAGGTAATCCACATCATCCAAGTCCGAGTATGCCATTCTACCGACCCCCCCTCCAAACGATCGCTCGAGAATTGCCTTAAGCTGGTATAAAGAGTTTCAATGATCTTTGAATCAAAGGTAATTCTTTTTGCCACTTAAGGGGATATTTCTACGAGTCACCTTCCCTAAGGTGCATCGTTATGGTATCATGGCAATTCAACTCCTCGCTACGTTGACAACCGATCACCACATTCTTAAGTCTGGATTTGTTGTCTACCTAGTGAACCTTTGTCATCTGCTTCACTCCATTGCTATGGATGTGTGCTTCGTCTCTCAGCCCGAGAGATGTTGCTATGTCTCATTTGGAGAGTTAATCCTGAGTTGTTCGACCTTCGATAAGAACGATTCTTTTAGGGTCTTCCCTTTCCTCTCGCTGACATGGTAGTTGGAGTTCTCAGAGGAAGACTTCGAGACAAAGATGGTGATCGAATCAAGGTTCTTATGAAGTGCAACCTGGATCGTGAAGATTGTGCTAGTTTGCGCTCCCCCTTCACCTTACCCTACGCTTGAATCTCGGGA
>NW_025251738.1:0-2086 GCF_018294505.1 Triticum aestivum | reverse complement strand
ACGTCTAACTTGTTTTTGCAGCATGTGCTATGTGATGTGATATGGCCAGAAGATGTGATGAATGATATATGTGATGTATGAGATTGATCATATTCTTGTAATAGGAATCACGACTTGCATGTCGATGAGTATGACAACCGGCAGGAGCCATAGGAGTTGTCTTTATTTTTTGTATGACCTGCGTGTCATTGAATAACGCCATGTAAATTACTTTACTTTATTGCTAAACGCGTTAGCCGTAGAAGTAGAAGTAATCGTTGGCGTGACAACTTCATGAAGACACAATGATGGAGATCATGATGATGGAGATCATGGTGTCATGCCGGTGACGAAGATGATCATGGTGCCCCGAAGATGGAGATCAAAGGAGCAAACTGATAATGGCCATATCATGTCACTATTTGATTGCATGTGATGTTTATCATGTTTTGCATCTTATTTGCTTAGAACGACGGTAGTAAGTAAGATGATCCGTTATAATAATTTCAAGAAAGTGTTCCCCCTAACTGTGCACCGTTGCGAAGGTTCGTTGTTTCGAAGCACCAGGTGATGATCGGGTGTGATAGATTCTAACGTTCGCATACAACGGGTGTTGACGAGCCTAGCATGTACAGACATGGCCTCGGAACACACGCAATACACTTAGGTTGACTTGACGAGCCTAGCATGTACAGACATGGCCTCGGAACACGGAGGACCGAAAGGTCGAGCATGAGTCGTATAGAAGATACGATCAACATGGATATGTTCACCGATCTTGACTAGTCCGTCTCACGTGATGATCGGACACGGCCTAGTTAACTCGGATCATGTTTCACTTAGATGACTAGAGGGATGTCTATCTGAGTGGGAGTTCATTGAATAATTTGATTAGATGAACTTAATTATCATGAACTTAGTCTAAAATCTTTACAATATGTCTTGTAGATGAAATGGCCCACGTTGTCCTCAACTTCAACGCGTTCCTAGAGAAAACCAAGCTGAAAGATGATGGCAGCAACTATACGGACTGGGTCCGGAACCTGAGGATCATCCTCATAGCTGCCAAGAAAGATTATGTCCTAGAAGCACCGCTAGGTGAAGCACCAATCCCAGAGAACCAAGAAGTTATGAACGCTTGGCAATCACGTGCTGATGATTACTCCCTCGTTCAGTGCGGCATGCTTTATAGCTTAGAACCGGGTCTCCAAAAGCGTTTTGAGAAACATGGAGCATATGAGATGTTCGAAGAGCTGAAAATGGTTTTCCAAGCTCATGCCCGGGTCGAGAGATATGAAGTCTCCGACAAGTTCTTCAGCTGTAAAATGGAGGAAAATAGTTCTGTTAGTGAGCACATACTCAGAATGTCTGGGTTACACAACCGCCTGTCTCAGCTGGGAGTTAATCTCCCGGATGACGCGGTCATTGACAGAATCCTTCTGTCGCTTCCACCGAGCTACAAGAGCTTTGTGATGAACTTCAATATGCAGGGGATGGAAAAGACCATTCCTGAGGTATATTCAATGCTGAAATCAGCGGAGGTGGAGATCAAAAAGGAACATCAAGTGTTGATGGTGAATAAAACCACTAAGTTCAAGAAAGGCAAGGGTAAGAAGAACTTCAAGAAGGACGGCAAGGGAGTTGCCGCGCCCGGTAAGCCAGCTGCCGGGAAGAAGTCGAAGAATGGACCCAAGCCTGAGATTGACTGCTTTTATTGCAAGGGAAGTGGTCACTGGAAGCGGAACTGCCCCAAATACTTAGCGGACAAGAAGGCCGGCAACACCAAAGGTATATGTGATATACATGTAATTGATGTGTACCTTACCAGTACTCGTAGTAGCTCCTGGGTATTTGATACCGGTGCGGTTGCTCATATTTGTAACTCAAAACAGGAACTGCGGAATAAGCGGAGACTGGCAAAGGACGAGGTGACGATGCGCGTCGGGAATGGTTCCAAGGTCGATGTGATCGCCGTCGGCACGCTACCTCTGCATTTACCTATGGGATTAGTTTTAAACCTCAATAATTGTTATTTAGTGCCAGCTTTGAGCATGAACATTGTATCTGGATCTCGTTTAATTCGAGATGGCTACTTATTTAAATCCGA
>NW_025251737.1:0-2087 GCF_018294505.1 Triticum aestivum | reverse complement strand
CTGCAACCTCTAACATTTACCCACCACAAATTAAAATATATGTGGCCGTATGCATCGTTCTGATGCAGAGGCCGGGGAGTCCCCCCTTTTCGAAAAACAAACAAATTAAAATATATATTCCTGTCTTGACCAGATGAGCGTGCAAACTACAATCACCAGGGTGTCAGGTAGGGCCAGAAGACTATTTTAAATTTTTTAAAAAAACTTCGAAACGGCCACATAGCATGGAGTCGACCCCAACGATTTTAAGCTTACATGCACGGTACACGCTATCCTAGACTACTCTACACATGAAACTGCCACACGAGCGTCCGGGCTGCGCTTGGCTCTTCGCCTCTTCGGGAAGTCGAACAATGATGAAGTACTACTGCACTGGAGGAGTACTACAGTACGCTTCTGGCCATCTGACACCGATTGAACTGCTGCATGTCCACCGCGTGCGGGAGGGAGAGCGTGTAGCGAAAGCTTCTCCTAGTCTTGCCAGCCACCACGCTCATGGGCGAGGGAGGGACGCTCCTGCCTTTGCGTGTATGACAGGTGGGCCCGACAGGTGTGTGGACAACCTGTCATACAACCAAAGGCAGGTGCAGTTAAGTCCGCGGGGGAGAGGATAATCAAACTTCTCGTTGATGTACGAGTTGACGCGACACATCAAAGCACTGCACTTGATATATTTCAATAATTTGCGTTTACCGATGCATTAATTACAACGCATGCATGAATGCCGTGACTCTCCTTTTGATACTTGCATGTGTTGATTTAATGCACCTTGAAGTAGTATAAAAAATGTGACGGTAAAGCTTTGTAATACCCCGGCCCAAGTCGAGAGATGGTTGTGCATCAGGAGAGCGAGATCATGCAGACCGAACAGGACCCGACGATGGAGCTCTCTAAGGTCTCGATGGACCTCACCGTGCTCCACTGCCCCTTATGCCTCCGCCCCTTGACGCCTCCAGTGTATGAGGTTCGAATACACCTCGTCCGTTCGGCTGACTGAGCAAGGTGCAGGTTTCTTGATTGATGTGTTGTTCGATTGATTTCTGCAGTGCAAGGGAGGGCACCTGGCCTGCGCGGACTGTCGCGTCGAGCGCCCCGGGAACCAGCGGCAGTGCCAGAAGTGCGAGCGTGGCGGTGGCTTCGACGTGCGGAACACGGCGGTGGACTCCGTCCTTTCGTCGGTGAGGATGGAGTGCCCGCACGAAGGCTGTGGGCTCTACGTCACTTACCACAAGCTCGCCGATCACCAGAGCGTGTGTCCGCTCGCGCCCTGCAAATGCCCTGTGCCCGTCTGCGGCTACGAAGGCCCGCCGCCGGCGCTCTACCACCACATCAGCACCGCGCATCCCATGCCCGTGCATAGGATCCAGTACGGCAAGGTGCTCCAGCTGCAAGTGCCACTGTCGGAGCCACGGCTCTTCCTGTTCGCGGAGGAGGACTGCCGCGCGTTTTTCTTGGTCGGCAGCATGCTCGACATCGGCGCGCCTATCACCGTGTCGGTCGTCTACATCAGAGCGGGGGCGTCCCCACTGCCGCACTACGTGGCCAAGCTGTGGGCGAACGGCCCGCCGGGGGAGCCCAAAGGCACGACCGACGCCGTCAAGGTGGAAATGGAGGTGACAAGCAGCAAGGATCCCGGCGACGTCGACGTGCAGGAGCTGACCTTCTTAACAGTTCCGCCCAAGCCGCTGGTCGGGGCTAAGCTTGTGTCCCTCCACATTCAGATTGACAAGCTCACGTCCTAAATGTTTCTACAGTGCCTTCTGTTTATCTTAGTAATATGCTAATATAGGGATTACCTTGGTCTACTTTAGCTTAAGAAATGGTGGGTTTTGGTGGCGATGCAGCAATTACTTCGACATCAGATCAGTAATTTCCAATAGTCGGACGGATATTTTGTGTCTGTTGGATATAAAGTTCCTTTGGGTAAGAAGTACTACTTGTCATCAAAATGGATAAAAGGAGATGTATGTAGACGTATTTTAGTTCTAGATACGTCCCTTTTTATCCATTTTGATGACAAGCACTCCCTCCGTTCCACAATACATGCCTTCCATTTGTCAAAATATAGATGTATCTAGACATGTTTT
>NW_025251736.1:0-2087 GCF_018294505.1 Triticum aestivum | reverse complement strand
ATACTAATAAATTGCTGCTAGAAAAGTTATCTCCCAGGTGTTGTTGAATTGACAGCTGAACTGTTAAGGCTTATAAATATTCTTTGGCTCCTCTTGTGTCGAATCAATAAATTAGGGGAAATACTACCCTCAAAGACTGTTGCGGTCCCCTATACTTGTGGATCATCAATTGACCGTACCTGAAAGATGCTCTGGTTACTTGTGTGCCATTTCTTTGTTAATTCTCATTTCGTCAAAGGTTGAATTGATGCTCAATTCTTAATACAAGTCCTTTGTAATGTATATTCAGTTTGGCATGTCAGTGTTAGACTACAGTTGAAACAGTTATGTATTGGATTTAAACCCATGATTACGTATTGAATTCAAATCGGTTTCAGTTCAAATTGTTGGAAATATGCCCTAGAGGCAATAATAAAATGGTTATTATTATATTTCCTTGTTCATGATAATTGTCTATTGTTCATGCTATAGTTGTGTTATCCGGAAATCGTAATACATGTGTGAATACATAGACCACAACATGTCCCTAGTGAGCCTCTAGTTGACTAGCTCGTTGATCAACAGATAGTCATGGTTTCCTGACTATGGACATTGGATGTCATTGATAACGGGATCACATCATTAGGAGAATGATGTGATGGCCAAGACCCAATCCTAAGCATAGCACAAAAGATCGTGTAGTTCGTTTGCTAGAGCTTTTCCAATGTCAAGTATCATTTCCTTAGACCATGAGATCGTGCAACTCCCGGATGCCGTAGGAGTGCTTTGGGTGTACCAAACGTCACAACATAACTGGGTGACTATAAAGGTGCACTACGGGTATCTCCGAAAGTGTCTGTTGGGTTGGCACGGATCGAGACTGGGATTTGTCACTCCGTATGACGGAGAGGTATCTCTGGGCCCACTCGGTAATGCATCATCATAATGAGCTCAATGTGACCAAGTGTTTGGTCACGGGATCATGCATTACGGTACGAGTAAAGAGACTTGCCGGTAATGAGATTGAACAAGGTATTGGGATACCGACGATCGAATCTCGGGCAAGTAACATACCGATTGACAAAGGGAATTGTATACGGGATTGATTGAATCCTCGACATCGTGGTTCATCCGATGAGATCATCGTGGAACATGTGGGAGCCAACATGGGTATCCAGATCCCGCTGTTGGTTATTGACCGGAGAGTCGTCTCGGTCATGTCTGCATGTCTCCCGAACTCGTAGGGTCTACACACTTAAGGTTCGATGACGCTAGGGTTGTAGAGATATTAGTATGCGGTAACCCAAAAGTTGTTCAGAGTCCCGGATGAGATCCCGGACGTCACGAGGAGTTCCGGAATGGTCCGGAGGTAAAGAATTGTATATAGGAAGTCCAGTTTCGGCCACCGGGCAAGTTTCGGGGGTTATCGGTATTGTACCGGGACCACCGGAAGGGTCCCGGGGGTCCACCGGGTGGGGCCACCTATCCCGGAGGGCCCCATGGGCTGAAGTGGGAAGGGAACCAGCCCCTAGTGGGCTGGGGCGCCCCCCTTGGGCCTCCCCCTGCGCCTAGGGTTGGAAACCCTGGGGTGGGGGGCGCTCCACCTGACTTGGGGGGCAAGTTTCCCTCCTTGGCCGCCGCCCCCCCATGTAGATGGGATCCCCAGGGCCGGCGCCTCCCCCCAGGGGGCCTATATATAGTGGGGGAAAGGGAGGGCAGCAGTACCCTAGCCCCTGGCGCATCCCTCTCCCTCCCGTGACACCTCTCCCTCCCGGTTGCGCTTGGCGAAGCCCTGCCGGGATCCCGCTACTTCCACCACCCCGCCGTCGTGCTGCTGGATCTCCATCAACCTCTCCTTCCCCCTTGCTGGATCAAGAAGGAGGAGACGTCTTCCCAAACCATACGTGTGTTGAACGCGGAGGTGCCGTCCGTTCGGCGCTCGGTCATCGGTGATTTGGATCACGACGAGTACGACTCCATCAACCCCGTTCACTTGAACGCTTCCGCTCGCGATCTACAAGGGTATGTAGATGCACTCCTCTCTCTCATTGCTAGATGACTCCATAGATTGATCTTGGTGATGCGTAGAAAATTTTAAATTTCTGCTA
>NW_025251735.1:0-2087 GCF_018294505.1 Triticum aestivum | reverse complement strand
AATGTTTAGTTGCTCAACGTGTTTTGAGTGTGCAGATCACACAAGCTGAGCAAAATCAGAGGCACAATTTGTTCCATACCAAGGGAGTTGTGAAGGAACATTCTGTGCGCGTCATCATAGACGGAGGGAGCTGCAACAACTTGGCTAGCATGGAGATGGTGGAGAAGCTTTCTCTCACCACAAGACCACATCCACATCCTTACTACATCCAATGGTTCAACAACAGCGGCAAGGTTAAGGTAACACGTACTGTTCGTGTGCATTTTAGTATCTCTACATATGTTGATTATGTTGATTGTGATGTGGTACCTATGCAAGCATGTTCCTTATTACTTGGTAGACCATGGCAATTTGATAAAAATTCTGTACACCATGGTAGAAACAATCACTATACTCTTGTTCATAAGGATAAAAATATTACTTTGCTTCCTATGACTCCTGATTCCATTTTGAAAGATGATATTAATAGAGCTAATAAAGCAAAACAGGAGACAAATACGAGTGAAAATCAGATTGTGGCAAAAGAATTTGAGCAACAAATGAAGCCTAATAATAAACCATCTAGTGTTGCTTCTGAAATTAAATTGAAAAGTGCATGTTTATTTGCCACCAAATCTGATATTGATGAGCTAGATTTCAGCAAATCTGTTTGCTATGCTTTTGTGTGCAAAGAGGCATTATTTTCATTCGAGGACGTGCCTTCCTCTTTGCCTCCTACTGTCACTAACATTTTGCAGGAGTTCGCTGACATCTTTCCACAAGACGTGCCACCGGGATTACCGCCTATTCGAGGGATTGAGCATCAGATTGACTTAATTCCCGGTGCTTCACTGCCAAACCGTGCACCATACCGTACCAATCCAGAGGAGACGAAGGAGATTATGCGTCAAGTACAAGAGCTTCTCGACAAAGGTTATATACGCGAATCCCTTAGTCCTTGTGCTGTTCCTATTATTCTAGTGCCGAAAAAGGATGGTACATCACGTATGTGTGTTGATTGTAGAGGCATTAATAATATTACTATTCATTATCGTCATCCTATTCCTAGGCTAGATGATATGCTTGATGAATTGAGTGGCTCTACAATATTCTCCAAAGTTGATTTGCGTAGTGGATACCATCAAATTCGTATGAAATTGGGAGATGAATGGAAAACAGCATTCAAAACTAAGTTTGGATTATATGAGTGGTTAGTCAGGCCTTTTGGGTTAACTAATGCACCTAGTACTTTCATGAGATTAATGAACGAAGTTTTACGTGCTTTCATTGGACGATTTGTGGTAGTTTACTTTGATGACATATTGATTTATAGCAGATCTTGGGAAGAACATTTGGAACATTTACGTGATGTTTTTATTGCTCTACGTGATGCACGTTTGTTTGGTAACCTTGGGAAGTGCACCTTTTGCACCGACCGAGTATCTTTTCTTGGCTATGTTGTTACTCCACAGGGAATTGAAGTTGATAAAGCCAAGATTGAAGCTATTGAGAGTTGGCCGCAACCCAAAACGGTCACACAAGTGAGGAGTTTTCTTGGCCTCGCTGGATTCTGTAGGCGTTTTGTGAGAGATTTCAGCACCATTGCTGCACCTCTCAATGAGCTTACAAAGAAAGATGTGCCTTTTCTTTGGGGTACCGCACAGGAAAAAGCCTTCTCGGTATTGAAAGATAAGTTGACACATGCTCCTTTACTCCAACTTCCTGATTTTAATAAGACTTTTGAGCTTGAATGTGATGCTAGTGGAATTGGATTAGGCGGTGTGTTATTACAAGATGGCAAACCTGTTGCATACTTTTCTGAAAAATTGAGTGGGCCTAGTCTGAATTATTCTACTTATGATAAAGAATTATATGCTCTTGTTCGGACTTTAGAAACATGGCAACATTATTTATGGCCCAAAGAATTTGTTATACATTCTGATCATGAATCTTTGAAACATATTAAAAGTCAAGCTAAACTGAATCGTAGACATGCTAAATGGGTTGAATTCATTGAGACTTTTCCTTATGTCATTAAACACAAGAAGGGAAAAGAAAATGTTATTGCTGATGCATTGTCTCGCCGCTATACTATGCTTTCACAACTT
>NW_025251734.1:0-2087 GCF_018294505.1 Triticum aestivum | reverse complement strand
GCCCTCATACATGCGGGGTGGTGTTGTGGCATGTCCGAAGAGGCGACACGCGTGTCCGGGGTGTGCCCCCCATCACGGACGGCGCCACAGCCGTCATCTGGAGGGGGGGAAACGGACGCGTCGGGTCTACACGGAGTGGATGTAGCTGTGGGTTTGGCCCGGATGATGCTCCCGGGTGTCACTATGGGTAGACCTGACACAACCGGGTGGAGAGGTCCACTGGTCAGAGCCCGTTCGTGGGAAGTCAAAGGGCTAGATCTCGTGATCAACCGCTACAGGGTTAGGCGGGACGGGGGCCCTGGGTGGTACCAATGCCACCGGAGCATCGCACCGGGCCCTCATACATGCGGGGTGGTGTGGTGGCATGTCCGAAGAGGCGGCACGCATCTCCGGGGCGTGGCCCCCCCCTAACGGACGGCGATGACACGGTAGTAGCCATTCTGCGGTAATGATGCGGCGTGAATATTATTAAATACTCGGAGCTTGATAAAATCATGAGTTTTTTTGCACGACGTGGGCACATTTGCTATAGGAACGATAATATTTATTTCATAATTTTTGGTGATGGAGAAGTATCCCAAAAATTCCCTCTACGCGGATTGCCCTTCGCGCGTCTATGGCTGTGGCCGGCGGCCTCCGGGGGCTAGCATGCCGCCAAATCTTGCGTAGGCGGCCTCTCACAAGTTTGGAAGTGTTTTGGTGGTTGCAAACGCCCGACACGCGTGTCCGGGGTGTGCCCCCCCTCACGGACGGCGCCGCCGCCGGCTCCTGGAGGGGGGAAACGGACGCGTCGGGTCTACACGGAGAGGATCTTGCTGTGGGTCTGGCCCGATTGTTGCTCCAAAGTGTTACTTTGGGCTGACCTAACACAACCGGGCGGGGAGGTCCGCTGGTCAAAGCCCGTCCGTGCAAAGTCAAAGGGCTAGATCCCGTGGTCAACCGCTCCAGGGTTAGGCGGGACGGGGGCCCTGGGGGGTAGCAATGCCATCGGAGCATCGTACCGGGCCCTCATACATGCGGGGTGGTGTTGTGGCATGTCCGAAGAGGCGACACGCGTCTCCGTGGTGTGCCCCCAATCACGGACGGCGCCGCTGCCGTCACCTGGAGGAGGGGAAACGGACGCGTCGGGTCTACACGGAGTGGATGTAGCTGTGGGTTTGGCCCGGATGTTGCTCCCGGGTGTCCCCATGGGTAGACCTGACACAACCGGGTGGAGAGGTCCACTGGTCAGAGCCCGTCCATGGGAAGTGAAAGGGCTAGATCTCGTGATCAACCGCTACAGGGTTAGGCGGGACGGGGGTCCTGGGGGGTAGCAATGCCACCGGAGCATCGCACCGGGCCCTCATACATGCGGGGTGGTGTGGTGGCATGTACGAAGGGGCGACACGCATCTCCGGGGCGTGGCCCCCCTAACGGACGGCGATGACACGGTAGTAGCCATTCTGCGGTAACGATGCAGCGTGAATATTATTAAATACCCGGAGCGCGATAAAATCATGAGTTTTTTTGCACGACGTGGGCACATGTGCTATAGGAACGATAATATTTTTTTCATAATTTTTGGTGATGGAGAAGTATCCCAAAAATTCCCTCTACGCGGATTGCCCTTCCGCGTGTACGTTTGTGGCCGGCGGCCTCCGGGGGCTAGCATGCCGCCAAATCTTGCGTAGGCGGCCTCTCACAAGTTTGGAAGTGTTTTGGTGGTTGCAAACGCCCGGCACGCGTGTCCGGGGTGTGCCCCCCCTCACGGACGGCGTCGCCGCCGGCACCTGGAGCGGGGTAACGGACGCGTCGGGTCTACACGGAGAGGATCTTGCTGTGGGTCTGGCCCGGTTGTTGCTCCAAAGTGTTCCTTTGGGCTGACCTAACACAACCGGGCGGGGAGGTCCGCTGGTCAAAGCCCGTCCGTGCAAAGTCAAAGGGCTAGATCCCGTGGTCAACCACTCCAGGGATAGGCGGGACGGGGGCCCTCGGGGTAGCAATGCCACCGAAGCATCGTACCGGGCCCTCATACATGCGGGGTGGTGTTGTGGCATGTCCGAAGAGGCGACACGCGTGTCCGGGGTGTGCCCCCCATCACGGACGGC
>NW_025251733.1:0-2087 GCF_018294505.1 Triticum aestivum | reverse complement strand
CGAAACCCTGATACTTCGAAAGAGATTGTCCAGTTTGTACACGAAGTGCGTCCAGTTTTTGCCGTAACCCTCTCTACTCTTTTGCACATGCTATGTGGGTGAAATGATGATACCATGCCAAGTTTCGACATTTTCATAGTTCATTTTGTAGTGATTTTCAATTTCACGGTCATTTAGCTCTCTAAACAAATCGGTAAATGACTGAAAATAGAAAATGATGTCAGAAAGTTTTGAAAATTGATGACGTCGCTTTGAATGGTGTGTACGAAATGTAAAAAAGTCTGGAGTTGTAATAAGTTTAAAAAAATGAAGTGCCAGTGTAACAGATCAGTTCTCGTCCGAAACCCTGATACTTCAAAAGAGATTGTCCAGTTTGTACAAGAAGTGCGTCCAGTTTTTGCCGTAACCCTCTCTACTCTTTTGCACATGCTATGTGGGTGAAATGATGATACCATGCCAAGTTTCGTCATTTTCATAGTTCATTTTGTAGTGATTTTCAATTTCACGGTCATTTAGCTCTCTAAACAAATCGGTAAATGACTGAAAATAGCGAATGATGTCAGAAAGTGTTCAAAACTGATGACGTCGCTTTGAATAGTGCATACGGAACGGAAAAAAAGTCTGGAGTTGTAATAAGTTTAAAAAATGAAGTGCCAGTGTAGCAGAGGAGTTCTCGTTCGAAACCCTGATACTCCGAAAGAGATTGTCCAGTTTGTACACGAAGTGCGTCCAGTTTTTGCCGTAACCCTCTCTACGCTTTTGCACATGCTATGTGGGTGAAATGATGATACCATGCCAAGTTTTGACATTTTCATACTTCATTTTGTAGTGATTTTCAATTTCACGGTCATTTAGCTCTCTAAACAAATCGATAAATGACTAAAAATAGCAAATGATGTCAGAAAGTTTTGAAAATTGATGACGTTGCTTTGAATGGTGTGTATGAAATGTAAAAAAGTCTGGAGTTGTAATAAGTTTAAAAAAATGAAGTGCCAGTGTAACAGATGAGTTCTCGTCCGAAACCCCGATACTCCGAAAGAGATTGTCCAGTTTGTACACGAAGTGCGTCCAGTTTTTACCGTAACCCTCTCTACTCTTTTGCACATGCTATGTGGGTGAAATGATGATACCATGCCAAGTTTCGACATTTTCAGAGTTCATTTTGTAGTGATTTTCAATTTGACGGACATTTAGCTCTCTAAACAAATCGGTAAATGACTGAAAAATAGCGAATGATGTCAGAAAGTGTTGAAAACTGATGACGTCGCTTTGAATGGTGCGTACGGAATGCAAAAAAAGTCTGGAGTCGTAATAAGTTTAAAAAAATGAAGTGCGTGTGTAACAGATGAGTTCTCGTCCGAAACCCTGATACTTCGAAAGAGATTGTCCAGTTTGTACACGAAGTGCGTCCAGTTTTTGCCGTAACCCTCTCTACTCTTTTGCACATTCTATATGGGTGAAATGATGATACCATGCCAAGTTTCGACATTTTCAGAGTTCATTTTGTAGTGATTTTCAATTTCACGGTCATTTAGATCCGTAAACAAATCGGTAAATGACTGAAAAATAGCAAATGATGTCAGAAAGTTTTGAAAATTGATGACGTCGCATTGAATGGTGCGTATGGAACGCAAAAAAGTCTAAAGTTGTAATAAGTTTAAAAAAATGAAGTGCCAGTGTAACAGATGAGTTCTCGTCAGAAACCCTGATACTCTGAAAGAGATTGTCCAGTTTGTACACGAAGTGCGTCCAGTTTTTGCCGTAACCCTCTCTACTCTTTTGCACATGCTATGTGGGTGAAATGATGATGCCATGCCAAGTTTCGACATTTTCAGAGTTCATTTTGTAGTGATTTTCAATTTCACGGTCATTTAGATCCGTAAACAAATCGGTAAATGACTGAAAAATAGCAAATGATGTCAGAAAGTGTTGAAAATTGATGACGTCGCTTTGAATGGTGTGTACGGAACGCAAAAAAAGTCTTGAGTTGTAATAAGTTTAAAAAATTAAGTGCTAGTGTAAAAGATGAGTTCTCGTCCGAAACCCTGATACTCCGAAAGAGATTGTCCAGTTTGTACACGAAGTGC
>NW_025251732.1:0-2087 GCF_018294505.1 Triticum aestivum | reverse complement strand
CGGCTGCCCGTATGTAGTAGTTGGCTGCTGCCAGTCCATCTTACCCATGAGGCCATGCCACGATCTGCACCACAAAGGCGCCCGTCGGCATGAAGTGTCAGGAAGACCTCGACGGCTCTTTCTCCGGCGATCACCGGAGTTCTACACGAGAGTGAGTGCGAAGAGGGAGAGAGTCTTTGCGCTGCTCACTTGCCGCAGATTTTCTGTTTCTGCACTTTTATTCAGAGGTTTTCCAACCGAATTAGAACGGAACGCGGAGCTCGTGCGAGTAGTGGACGCCGCCATCCCAGCGCCCCTCGCGCTTCGCCCGCCATGGCGCCTTGACCGTGCTTTCGTGCCATCCCATGATCGGGTCAGGGCACCGCTAAAAGCTCTAACTAAAACCGAGTCGCAGCTCGGGCTTATCTGACGAAACTGAAAAACACTGATGAAACTGAAACCTATCGACATCTAAAAACCTGAACCTGAACTTTGAAGTTTACCCAACAATCACCCCCTAAAGTGATCGTTCAGGGTGTTGCCTCGATCATGCCGATGCTTGAGCGCAGGCAGTCGAACACAACCAAGGGGCTTGGTGAGCATGTCTGCAAGTTGAAATTCTGTTGCCACATACTCAAGTTCGATCCTATTTGTCTCCACGCAATCCCTGATGAAATGATACCTGAGCTCGATGTGCTTCGATCTGTCGTGCATCACAGGTTCTTCGCCAGAGAGATTGCGGATTTGTTGTCGACCTTGAGTCTCACTGTCTTCTCTTCCTTTTCTCTGAACTCGCCGAGCAGGCGCGCGAGCCAGATTCCCTGACAGGTTGCTGTGGTAGCTGCGACGTACTCTGATTAGCAGCTGGAGAGTGCCACAATCTTCTGCTTCTGTGACTGTCAGGTTATCACTCCTCCTCCAAGCAAGAACAGGGTCCCGGAGGTGCTCTTGCGTGTGTCCACATCGCCGCCAAGGTCACTGTCGCTGTAACCAGTCAGTTCAGGCTCACCATCTCCTCTGCCATACTTGCAGCCCAGATGCAGAGTGCCGGCGATGTACCTCGAGATGTGCTTGACGGCGGTGCGGTGCTCTTCAGTTGGCGCCTCCATGAAGCGCGAGACGTACCCAACCGAGAAGGTCAGGTCAGGGCGCGTGTGCACCAGATAGCGCAGGCTGCCGACGACGCTGTGGTACTCTGTCGCATCCACTGGTGGCGCCGTGCTCTCCTTTGATAGCTTGAAACGAGGCTCCATGGGGATGTGACAAGGTTTGCATCCAGCCATGCCACTCTTCTCTAGGAGTTTCCGTGCGTACGCGCTCTGTGAAATGACGATGCCATCCTCTGCCTGCTTCACTTCGATTCCAAGATAGAAACTCAGCAGACCCAGATCAGACATCTTGAACAACTTCTGCATCTCTCCTTTGAACTTGATGATCTCCTCTGTGTCGGACCCGGTGATCACCAGGTCGTCCACGTACACGCCCACGATGAGGCGTGTGGTCGCCGTGCCCCGTGCGTACACCGCGTGCTCTGACGGACAGCGCGTGAACCCCAGCTTGCTCAGACATGTATCCAGCTTGGTGTTCCACGCTCTGGGAGCCTGCTTCAGACCGTACAGCGCCTTGTTCAGGCGCAGGACAAGATGCTCCTTGCCGGCGACGACAAATCCCGGTGGTTGCTGCACATAGACTTCTTCCTGGAGCTCGCCGTTCAAGAACTCCGATTTGACGTCCATGTGATGAACGGCCCAGCCCGCATTCGCCGCGAGTGCCAGCAGCACCCGTACTGACTCGAGGCGCGCTACTGGGGCAAACACCTCGTCGTAGTCGATGCCGTGCTGTTGTACATAGCCCTTCGCCACGAGCCGAGCTTTGTGCTTGAGTACCTCCCCGCGCGCGTCCTTCTTGACCTTGTCAACCCACTTCAAGCCAATGGCGCGATGACCAGGAGGGAGAGAAGTGAGCTGCCATGTTTGATTGTCCTCCATCGAGCTCAACTCTTCGATCATGGCGCCCCGCCAACTTGATTCTTGTTCTGCCTCAGTGAACGAGCTCGGCTCCTCAGCGGCAAGCAGGTGTAGCTCTTCGTCTGGGTCGTCCGCCGGGCC
>NW_025251731.1:0-2087 GCF_018294505.1 Triticum aestivum | reverse complement strand
AACCATGTCTATTGGTGTATATGCATGAAGAAAATCCATGCAGATGGATCGTTTGGACTCACTTGATTTTGAATCACTTGAGATATGCAAATCATACCACATGGGCAAAATGACTGAAAAGCCTCGGTTTTAGTAAGATGGAACAAGATAGCAACTTGTTGGAAGTAACACATTTTGATGTGTGCAGTCCAATGAGTGCTGAGGCATGTAGTGAATATCGTTATGTTCTTACTTCACAGATGACTCGAGTAGATGTTGAGTATATTTACTTGATGAAACACAAGTCTGAATTATTGAATGGTTCAAGTAATTTCAGAGTGAAGTTGAAGATCATTGTGACAAGAGGATAAAATGTCTATGATATGATCATAGAGATGAGTATCTGAGTTACGAGCTTTGGCACGTAATTAAGACATTGTGGAAATTGTTTCACAATTAATACCGCCTGGAACACCATAGTGTGATGGTGTGTCCGAACATCATAGTTGCACCCTATTGGATATGGTGCGTACCATGATGTCTCTTATCAAATTACCACTATCGTTCATGGGTTAGGCATTAGAGACAACCGCATTCACTTTATAGGGCACCACGTAATTCCATTGAGACGACACCGTTTGAACTATGGTTTGGAGAAACCTAAGTTGTCGTTTCCTAAAAGTTTGGGGCTGCGACGCTTATGTGAAAAGTTTCAGGTTGATAAGCTCGAACCCAAAGCGGATAAAATGCATCTTCATAGGACACCCAAAATAGTTGGGTATACCTCCTAATTCAGATCTGGAAGCAAAAGTGATTGTTTCTAGAAACAAGTCCTTTCTTGAGGAAAAGTTTCTCTCGAAAGAATTGAGTGGGAGGATGGTGGAGACTTGACGAGGTTATTGAACCATCACTTCAACCAGTGTGTAGCAGGGCACAGGAAGTTGTTCCTGTGGCACCTACACCAATTGAAGTGGAAGCTTATGATAGTGATCATGAAGCTTCGGATCAAGTCACTACCGAACCTCGTAAGATGACAAGGACGCGTACTGCTTCGGAGTGGTACGGTGATCTTGTCTTGAAGGTCATGTTGCTAGATAACAATGAACCTACGAGCTATGGAGAAGCGATGGTGGGCCCAAATTCTAACAAATGGTTAGAAGCCATGAAATCCGAGATAGGATCCATGTATTAGAACAAAGCATGGACTTTGGTGGACTTGCCCGATGATCGGCAAGCCATTAAGATAAATGGATCTTTAAGAAGAAGATGGACATGGACGATAATGTCACCGTCTATGAAGTTCGACTTGTGGCGAAGAGTTTTTCACAAGTTCAAGGAGTTGACTACGATGACATTTTCTCATCCGTAGCGATGCTTAAGTCCGTTGGAATCATGTTAGCATTAGCTGCATTTATGAAATCTGGCAGATGGATGTCAAAACGAGTTTCCTTGCCAGTCTTCGTAAGGAAAGGTTGTATGTGATACAATCAGAAAGGTTTTGTCGATCCTAAGGATACTAAAAGGTATGCTGGCTCCAGCGATCCTTCTAAGGACTGGAGTAAGCATCTCGGAGTTGGAATGTACGCTTTGATGAGATGATCAAAGATTTTGGGTTTATACAAAGTTTATGAGAAACTTGTATTTCCAAAGAAGTGAGTGGAAGCACTATAGAATTTCTGATGAGTATATGTTGTTGACATGTTGTTGATCAGAAATGATGTAGAATTTCTGGAAAGCATATAGGGTTATTTGAAAGGTGTTTTTCAATAGAAAACCTGGATTAAGCTACTTGAGCATTGAGCATCAAGATCTATGAGGATAGATCAAAAACGCTTAATGGTATTTTCAAATGAGCATATACCCTGACATGATCTTGAAGGTGTTCAAGATGGATCAGTCAAAGAAGGAGTTCTTTCCTGAGATGTAAGGTATGAAGTTAAGACTTAAAGCTCGACCATGGCAGATAAGAGAGAAAGGACGAAGGTCGTCCCCTATGCTTTAGACGTAGGCACTACAGTATGCTATGCTGTGTACCGCACCTGATGTGTGCCTTGCTACATATCTGGCAAGAGGGTACAAAGGAGTGGATCACCAGATAGCGGTCAAAA
>NW_025251730.1:0-2087 GCF_018294505.1 Triticum aestivum | reverse complement strand
GAAGAATGTTCTTCTAATTTGCACTTGACGGATTCTACTATTAAAAATCACATGGGAAGAATTAATGATGTTCTTATTCTTGCAAATAGGACTTATGTGCCCATAGATTTTATCGTTCTTGATATTGATTGCAATCCGTCTTGACCAATTATTCTTGGTAGACCGTTCTTACGCACTATCAGTGTCGTGATTGATATGAAAGAAGGCAATATTATGTTCCAATTTCCTTTGAGGAAGGGTATGAAACACTTTCCTAGAACAAGAATTAGGCCACTGTATGAATCAATCATGAGGGCATCTTATGGATCTCGAACCAAAGATGACAAAACTTAGATCCTTGCTTTATGCCTAGCTAAGGGCATAAAACTATAACGCTTGTTGGGAGGCAACCCAATGAATAAATTTTGTTTTTGCTTTTTGCTTCCGGTTTTTCTGTGTTAACACAATTATGCTACCGTTATGATTTTTTTTATGTTTTAGTTAGTGTTTGTGCCAAGTAAAGCCTTTAGGATCTTCTTGGGTGATAGTTGCTTGATCTTGCTGAAAAACATAAACTTTTACGCTCATGAAATTAATTTTCATTTTTTACCACGGAGAGATAAAATACCCATTCAACTTGCAGTAGATCAATACAAAAATTTCTCAGGTCATCCTAATGTTTCAGAAATTTTGGAGTTACAGAAGTATTCAAAATACTTAGATTGCTACAGACTGTTCTGTTTTGACAGATTCTGTTTTCTTTGTGTTGTGTGCTTATTTTGATGGCTCTATGGTTTTCTTTGATGAGTTTTTGCCATAGAAAAGTTGGAATACAGTAGATATAATACAAGAACAAAATGTGAATTGGTTTGATACAACACTTATAGTAGTGGTTTATTATTCTTATACTAATGGATCTCATGAAGGTTTTGTTGAGTTTTGTGTGATTGAAGTTTTCAAGTTTTGGGTTATCTTACGATGGATGAAGGAAGGACGGAAGAGCCTAAGCTTGGGGATGCCCCGGCATCCCAAGCTATTATCCAAAAATGAGCAACCAATTAAGCTTGGGGATGCCCCCGAGTGGCATCCCCGCTTTCTTCCAACTATCATCGGTATTTTACTTGAAACTATATTTTTATTCGTCACATGATATGTGTTTTGCTTGGAGCGTCTTGTATGATATGAGCCTTTGCTTGTTTTATTTTGTTTTTAAGTCATCAATCCTTGCTGGACACAACTATTTGAGAGAGCCAAAATTATGTCATGACTTGTTAGAATTTCTCTCTATGCTTCACTTCAATTTTTATGAGCAATGGACTTGCTCTAGTGCTTCACTTATATCTTTTTAGCACGGTGTGATTTATTGTTTTTGAAGAAATGCCCTCTTTCTTCACTTAGATTTATTTGAGAGTTATTAAAATTTTGAAGAAATTCTCTCTTGCTTCACTTAAATTAATTTGAGAAAAAGAAATATATTATGCTCATGGTCTTCACTTATATTTGTTGGAGCTTGTCAACAGCTATACATGAAAATTAGTCCCAAAGTGATAGATATCCAAGAAGGATATAATAAAAACTTTCATAAAGATCATTGGACAAAACAAACTTGATTTTTAGTAATACTTTTGAGATATGATGATGTGATAGGTGAGTCATCTTGATGAGTAATTATGCTTTAGTAAGAATATTGGTGTTAAGGTTTGTGATTCCCTATGCAAGTACGAAAGTCAATAGTCATGCAATGAAATTATATCCTACTTATGGTGCATTAATTGGTGTTACTTATGCTTAATGCTTTCTTATGAGATTATTCGTTTCTTAGTTGGTCGCTTCCCAATCTTTTGCTAGACTTCATTTTGTACTAAGTATGATCACTACTTGTGCATCCAAAAACCTTTAACCCATTTTTGCCACATGAGTCCACTATATCTACCTATATGCGGTATTCTTTTGCCGTTCTAAGCAAATTTGCATGTGCCATCTCTAATTTTCAAAATAAACTTCTCTTTTGTGTGTTTGTTTCGCTCGAGGAGCGGCGAGGAGTGGCTAATATTTTCCATGCTAGATGTGTTACTCTCAAGATGAGTGTTTATTCACTTGTCATTGTA
>NW_025251729.1:0-2087 GCF_018294505.1 Triticum aestivum | reverse complement strand
TTCAAGAGAGAATGGGTCTCATCCGGCCTAGTTCTTCTCCGTGGGGTTGTGGTGTTCTTTTTGTGAAGAAGAAGGATGGAACGGACCGACTTTGTGTTGATTACCGTCCATTGAACAAGAAGACCATCAAGAACAAATACCCACTTCCCAACATCAATGAGCTGTTTGAACAACTCAAAGGTGCCCAAGTATTCTCCAAGCTTGATCTCCGTATGGGTTATCATCAGATTCGAATCCGTGAGCAAGATATTCCCAAGACGGCTTTCAGGACAAGCTACGGTTCATATGAATACACTGTCATTTCTTTTGGCCTCGTCAACGCTCCTCCGACTTTCTCTCGCATGATGAACTTCATCTTCAACGCCTACACCAATGACTTCGTTTTGGTCTATCTCGACGACATCCTGGTTTTCTCGAAGAACAAGGAAGATCATGCCAAGCACTTGAGTTTGGTACTCGATAAGCTCAGGGAACACCAGTTGTACGCCAAGTTCTCCAAGTGCGAATTTTGGCTCGATGAGGTTCTTTATCTTGGTCATATCATCTCTACCAAGGGCATTGCGGTGAATCCTGAGAAGGTGTCTACAATTGTGAATTGGGAACCTCCTCAGAACGTGAAGCAACTCCGTAGCTTCCTCGGTCTTGAAAGCTACTGTCGAAGATTCGTTGAAAACTTTTCTAAGATCGCGAAGCCTCTCTCAAATCTTCTCCAGAAGCACGTCAAGTACGTTTGGTCTCCGGAGTGTGACATTGCTTTCAACACTTTGAAAGAGAAATTGATCACTGCTCCAGTTCTCACTCCGCCTGATGAATCCAAGCCGTACGAGGTCTTTTGTGATGCCTCCAAGGTCTTGGCGCAGTATTGATGCAAGAGAAGAAAGTTGTTGCTTATAGCTCTCGCCAGTTGAAGCCTAACGAGAAGAACTACCCCACTCATGATCTCGAGTTGGCGGCAGTTGTGCATGCTCTTTTGACTTGGAGACATCTCTTATTGGGAAGGAAAGTGGACATCTTCACTGACCACAAGAGTCTCAAGTACATCTTCACTCAGCCTAATCTCAACCTCAGGCAAACTCGATGGGTCAAAATGATTCAAGAGTATAATCTGAGTATCGAGTATACTCCAGGCAAGGCTAATGTGATTGCTGAAGCATTGAGCAGGAAGGCTTATTGCAACAGTCTGATTCTCAAGCCTTATCAACCCAAGCTTTGTGAAGCTTTCCGCAAACTTAATCTGCAAGTTGTTCCTCAAGGTTTCCTCGCCAACCTTCAAGTCTCTCCTACCTTGGAAGACCAGATTCGCCAAGCTCAGCTTCTTGATGCTATGGTGAAGAACGTGAAGATTGGGATTGCCAAGAGTCAACCCAAGTACAAGTGCTACCGCCTTAATGACAAGGATACTCTCTTCTTCGAGGATCGTATTGTTGTGCCCAAAGGTGACCTTCGTAAAGTGATCATGAACGAGGCTCACAATTCTCTCCTCTCCATCCACCCTGGGAGCACAAGATGTATCAGGACCTGAAGCAGGCTTATTGGTGGACTCGAATGAAGTGAGAGATTGCTCAATTCGTGAATGAGTGTGATGTCTGCAGAAGAGTGAAGGCAGAACACCAAAGGCTAGCTGGTCTCCTCCAACCTCTTGCCATTCCAGAATGGAAGTTTGACCACATTGAGATGGACTTCGTGACTGGGTTTCCAAAGTCCAAGCGTGGCAATGATGCTATATTCGTTGTCATCGACAAACTCACCAAAGTGGCTCACTTTCTGCCTATCAAAGAGTCAACCACTGCAGCTCAATTGGCGGAACTCTATACCTCTCGAATTGTCTCTCTGCACGGTATTCCTCAAGTGATCTCTTCAGACCGTGGCAGCATCTTTACCTCCAAGTTTTGGGATTCTTTTCAGAAGGCCATGGGCACCAACATCCGCTTCAGCACAACTTTCCATCCTCAAACTAGCGGTCAAGTCGAGCGTGTCAACCAGATTCTTGAAGATATGCTCAGGGCTTGTGTGATCTCCTTCGGCATGAAGTGGGAGGATTGTCTTCCATATGCTGAATTCTCCTACAACAACAGTTTTCAAGCAAG
>NW_025251728.1:0-2087 GCF_018294505.1 Triticum aestivum | reverse complement strand
GCAGCCTATTACTCTTGATTCTCCTTTCTTGCTTGCATTATGGATAATCCCATAAGTCTAGTAACCTTATTGGCATCCTTTGTCACTATCCTTTTGAGTCCATTGATTCAATATGTTGCGGATGCTCGCAATCCTCAGTCGAGTCATAGAATTCATCCTTCCGGCTTGGACGTCATTTGACCAAGAGTTGTTTCTCGACCAATCAAATTGCCGTAGATTGCAACTCTAAGTCTATTCAACTTACTCATCTTTTGATCAGAGCCTGTGCTTCTGATCCTTCGTCTTGAAGTCATAATTCCTCTGTACCCAAGCATCGAATCATTCAGACATTTCTATAAGCCAATGCCATTGCATCCCCTTGTTCATCTGTTGATTACCAATACTCACATCAACTCTGTCATGAACCGCCATATCCTTGGTTGGATTATTATCTGGCAATGTCCTTCACATTTTAATCTCGTATGCTCTCCCCTTGATACATAATGCCTTTGGTAAATTGTATCCTCTGCCTTCTCAACCATGCTCTACCTTCGAGCTTGTGTTATTTTACTCGTGGAGTTTGTGGTATATGTTCCCAAGATGCCCCTATGGGTTGAACCTATGCCTTCCTTAATCCATGTGAACCCGAGAGTTTTCATGAGTCATACTCTTCTGGTGTTTTTCTAGATAACATTTCAAAACTACAACTTCATCGAAAGCGAGAAGTAAATGAAATGATATGCATTGAAGAAGTGCGAGTCGACCTTGAACTTTGTGTTCATGCCCATGGACACGATGTAGATCTTATCATGGAAGCTGCTCTTAAAATTAATTATCCCCTTGGTATAAGATCATCTTATATCTATGATTTGATCCTTTGCAATCGTGGTTCTGACCATGATTGTTCCCCTTTGATTCCATTTCTCGGACAAGTTAAAGCATTTGTCTTCTATAGATAAATGCATCTTCGCAATCTTTATTTTGATCTTCCATCGAGTATTACCCTCTGGTATCTCGAGAATAAAAAAGAACCGTGTTGCTTCCTACGAGTCTTCATCTGGTATTGCTTCTCCTTGATTTCAGATTTCCCGGGTTTTGAGTTGTTAGTCACTCGAGAACGCCGATAAGTGAATCGATTCCACGCTCCGATTCTATAACTCTAAGTAATTTTTGTTGCTTACGAGTTTAATAATCCTTCAAGTCATTCCTAGACTGATCGGCTATATCATTACCGTGCTAAATTTTAACTGTGCTACCTGGTCCTTCTTCCCGGAGCAAAATTTTCGATGATGAGCTAAGCCTACGTCGATCTTCCTCGTCATATCAATTCACCTCGAACAACAAGCTTGATTTTGAGCTTGTGTCGTATCCGTGGTTCCAATAGCCTTTCGCTTCATCCTTTCCGTTGCTTGATGGCATCGCTCCTCGATGGCATCTTCATAGAGCCTCTCGACAAATGCGTCGCGATCAGCATCAACATTTTGACTTTCGTTGAGATGACAATTGAATTCATGGTGAGAAATGCCATCCTTGACCTTCAATGATTTGAGTTATCATTAACAACCCCCTTGTCTTCTTTCCAACACATGTTTGATCATGTCTTGGTTATACCTTGGACTCCTTGCTATTCCTGCAGTTGTTCTTTGAGTATTTCTTGTGATCTTCTACTCCAACCCCTACTTGGAACACCATGTTAATGCTACCTCAAAGCATGACTGAGGTATTCCGAATATCAACAAGAACATTGGAAGCACATTGTCGAATATTTCTTGATCTATTATCCAAACACCGTTGTATGTGTAATATCATGATTCTTCCCTCACCCCCTTTATCTAAATGCTTTTGAAGTTGCTGTCTTATCATGGATATCATACTATGCTTGTCCTTGGGAAGGATATACCCCTGAAATATGCGTTTAAACACATTTCCTTTCCATTGTCTTGTTTAACCTTTCTTGAGATCTATATGATCTAAGCAAAAATAATTCCCTGCTTATAAAAATGCCTCAGGGTACAATTCGGTCAGTATGACCCTGTTACTAATGTTGATGACATTCCGATAACCACCGATGGACGAGAACTTTGCCTACTGGTCCGCCTCGTTTCAAC
>NW_025251727.1:0-2087 GCF_018294505.1 Triticum aestivum | reverse complement strand
TGGACCAATTACTAGAGCTCGTGCACGCCAACTAAATTACCAGGTACTTTCGTTTCTTGGTAATGATTCTAATGTTCATGAGAATATGATGCTGCCTAAATTGGATACATTTGTTTTGCTTACAAATGAAGGGACTAGCTTGGAGAAGGATGAACATTGGAGCAAGAACAAGCATGGAGATGATGGCATGCGCAAGGGGAACAAGAACGGAGTTACAAGTGATGATTTCAGGACTTTGAAGCCACCATAATGGGTGCATGAAGCCTTGGACGAAATATACAAGATGCCACTTCATAAATTTCGTCCCGAGGCTATTTTAGGTGCTGCGTCACCTTATTATTGGGCCAGGCCCATGTAATTTCGAAATACATAAGTATAGGCTATTTTTAGAGTCCGTATGTGTGGGGAAACAAGAGATTGGGTTGATTTCGGACCCCTCCACCAAGGGCCACGAAATTCCCCCCTCTTCCTCCATATATACAGCCCTTAGGGCATCGTTTAGACTTTGGGATTTGTTTAGTTAAAAGTTAGCCATTGCAACTTCGTGTACTTCGTTTGTGTCCAACGACCAGACCAAGACCGCTTACGGATCCCCACCTTTATCAAAACTTCATATATACTCGCAATATTCAGATTGCTTTTATCATATTCTTGCTTGTTCTTTGATTGCTTGCAGGAATAGACCTTCGTGGTCAGGTTGATTGTGCTCCGGCGTGGTCAATAACCTCTCGGAGTTGGTTTAGCGATTGCTAAGGCGCAACGTCGTGCACGTTTGTAGTCGGATCGTCAAAGTCATCTTCACCAAATCGATAGTTATCATCTCATCGAAAGATCGGGACACCTCCGCCTCTATCAAAGACCTCCTCTTGGAGTGACCAATCATCAAGACCTCCTCCTTGGGGAAGGATCCCCATCATAGGATCATCAAGCCCTCATCTCCTTCATAGGATTTGGGATGAACTCTACCATGTATCTTATTTTCCTTTGATTTGTTCATGTACCTTGTGGATCTTGTGTGTTTGTTGGTCTAGTGGATGTGTGATTTGGACTTGTTCTTGAGTGTTCCTCTTATTTTCCCTCTTGTGTTCATCTTGTTCTTGGGGATTCCCCTAACTTTTGCTCCCGGAGTCCATTTTTGACGTTCTTTAGCTCGTTGAGTAGCTATTGACATCCACCATCCATATAGATAGGTTTCAACACCATTTGACTCGATCAAAAAATTGACATTTTGGCATCTTTGCCTAGGCCATCCACCATATCATCTGCAAAACCACCATAGCTTTCCGCAACCTAACCCATTTTTGCTCCATATAGCATTTGTGGTTGCTTGAGTGGTGACTTGAGTATCCTAAGGTGTTTAGGCTACTTAGGGATGGTTGCTTCATCATCAACAACCACCACCACTCCCACATTGCTAACTCCAGAACCACCAACGCATTCCGCTACCACCATTTGACATTTTCCTTGAGATTTGAGTTCGCGGTTTTTTACCGTTTCCTAAGGTGTTTCGGCTACTTAGGGATGGGTCTACATCATCTTGGTATCTACATCAAGAACACCGCCACTCATCATCGCCACGAGGTCGTCATCGACATCGACCACTTCACCATTTTGACAACCTAACCGTAAGCAAGAACGGTAACCACCTTATCACCTTGGTATCGTGGTATCCTTTCATTGTACATTCTTGCCATTACATAGTTAACCCCCTAGCCCGTTTTGCGTCACTTTCCCATCGAGACTAGCCATTTGAGTATTGCCGGCAACGTTACTTGTGCACATTAGTGATCCATACCTTCCATTGCATACATACCATATCATATTGGTATCATCGTGGTATCATCATATCATCCCTTGTGTCACAAGATCGTTCCCGCATATACACAATTTCTATCTTGGTTTGTGCATTTCGCATAAGTGGCCATATCAAAAAAAAAGAATAAGCTTTTAAGCAAAAAGAGAGCAAAGTGCTTGTGAGCAAGAGCCATAGCATCATACCACATTGCACATAAGATTGTCATATCCGATCATCTTGGATCACCTTGAGAAGAACATCGGGAACATCATACACATAGCATACTTGGGAT
>NW_025251726.1:0-2087 GCF_018294505.1 Triticum aestivum | reverse complement strand
ACTGTTACTCACCGTTTTGGGGCCCCAAAGCGATTTCCATGGTTGTTGAACCCCAAGGTGCGCTTAAGTGTAGGTCATCAACAATCACAGTTTGGGCCGATTCTGGCCCGTTTCTTGGACTATTACTTAGTTATGGGGGTCCCGAAATGACCCCGGGTTGTGTTTACGTGTCGGTCAGCAACACTCACAATTTTGGCCAATTCTAACGTGTTTTGTGGACTATTACTCACTGTTTTCAGGTCCCGAAGTGATTTCCATAGTTGTTGAACCCCAAGGCGCGCTTACGTGTCGGTCATCAATACTCATAGTTTTGGCTGATTCTGGCCCGTATCATGGACTATTACTCACTTTTTTGGGCCCCCGGAGTGATTTCCACGATTAACGAACCACGGGGTGTATTTACGTGTCGGTCATCAACACTCACAGTTTTGGCCAATTCTGGCCCGTTTCTTGGACTATTACTCTGTTTTTGGGTCTCGGCGTGATTTCCATGTTTGATGAACACCGGGGTGCATTTATGTGTCGCTCATCAACACTCGCTGTTTTGGCCGATTCTGGCCCGTTTCGTGGAGTATTACGCACTGTTTTGGGGTATCGAAGTGATTTCAAAGATTAACGAACCGCGGGTGCGTTTACGTTTCGGTCATCAACACTTACACTTTTGTCCGATTCTTGCCTTTTTTGTATACTATTACTCACTGTTTTGGGGTCCCGGAGTGATTTCCACGATTAACGAACCCCGGCGTGCGTTTACCTGTCGGTCATCAACACTCACAGTTTTGGCCGATTCTGGCCCGTTTCGTGGACTATTACTCACTTTTTTGGGGCCCCGGAGTGATTTCCACGATTAACGAACCCCTAGGTGCGCTTACGGGTTGGTTATCAACACTCGCGGTTTTTGTCGATTCTGACCCGTTTCGTGGACTGTTACTCACCGTTTTGGGGCCCCAAAGCGATTTCCATGGTTGTTGAACCCCAAGGTGCGCTTAAGTGTAGGTCATCAACAATCACAGTTTGGTCCGATTCTGGCCCGTTTCTTGGACTATTACTTAGTTATGCGGGTCCCGAAATGACCCCGGGTTGTGTTTACGTGTCGGTCAGCAACACTCACAATTTTGGCCAATTCTAACGTGTTTTGTGGACTATTACTCACTGTTTTCAGGTCCCGAAGTGATTTCCATAGTTGTTGAACCCCAAGGCGCGCTTACGTGTCGGTCATCAATACTCATAGTTTTGGCTGATTCTGGCCCGTATCATGGACTATTACTCACTTTTTTGGGCCCCCGGAGTGATTTCCACGATTAACAAACCACGGGGTGCATTTACGTGTCGGTCATCCACACTCACAGTTTTGGCCAATTCTGGCCCGTTTCTTGGACTATTACTCTGTTTTTGGGTCTCGGTGTGATTTCCATGATTGACGAACACCGGGGTGCATTTATGTGTCGCTCATCAACACTCGCAGTTTTGGCCGATTCTGGCCCGTTGCGTGGAGTATTACGCACTGTTTTGGGGTATCGAAGTGATTTCAACGATTAACGAACCACGGGGTGCGTTTACGTTTCGGTCATCAACACTTACACTTTTGTCCGATTCTTGCCTTTTTTGTATACTATTACTCACTGTTTTGGGGTCCCGGAGCGATTTCCACGATTAACGAAGCCCGGCGTGCATTTACGTGTTGGTCATCGACACTCACAGTTTTTGCCGATTCTGGCCCGTTTCGTGGACTATTGCTCACTTTTTTGGGGCCCCGGAGTGATTTCCACGATTAAGGAACCCTTGGGTGCGCTTACGGGTTGGTTATCAACACTCGCGGTTTTTGTCGATTCTGACCCGTTTCGTGGACTGTTACTCACCGTTTTGGGGCCCCAAAGCGATTTCCATGGTTGTTGAACCCCAAGGTGCGCTTAAGTGTAAGTCATCAACAATCGCAGTTTGGGCCGATTCTGGCCCGTTTCTTGGACTATTACTTAGTTATGGGGTCCCGAAATGACCGCGGGTTGTGTTTACGTGTCGGTCAGCAACACTCACAATTTTGGCCAATTCTAACGTGTTTTGTGGACTATTACTCACTGTTTTTAGGT
>NW_025251725.1:0-2087 GCF_018294505.1 Triticum aestivum | reverse complement strand
GGTAGTAGTTTCCGCTTCGGATAGCACTTTGTATGACGACTATTGCCGTACTTGTGTGCGGTATTGAGTACTTTGCCCCATCTGATTCTAAGTGCATCTTCCACTGTTTTGAGCCTCCGTTTCTGCTTTTTCAGGCTACGTGCGGTGGCGATGAGCCTTTGGTGGAGGTTCTGATGCTCCAGCAATTTGTCCGGCGTGAGATCGTCCGGACTGTTATCTGTCGCGGGGATGGGCTGTTCGGATTGTCCGCCCTGTTTGGACGGTTTCTCGATGGCATGTTCGTCTTCCGTTGGTTCACCCTGCTCTATGGCTGGGTCTTTGTCGAGGTGGGGCTTGGCCTTGCGCTTACGCCACCGTTTTGATTGCTTTTCGAGGGAGCGATCCCTGGTTGCGCCCTTTTGATCCCCGTTGTCATTTATGTTGGGTGTGCGCACCATATATATATCCTGTGATGAGGTGGCTTTACAGTGCCCTATAGGTGCTGGTTCTTGTTTATCTCCTCTATCGGCGTCCATACCGTCGATGTCTTCGGAGTCGAAGTCGAGCATGTCGGTTAGATCATCGACAGTGGCTACCAAGTGGGTGGTGGGTGGGTTTCGAATTTCTTCGTCGTCCGCATCCCAACCATGCTGACCGTAGTCCGGCCAGGGCTCTCTTGACAAAGAGAGAGACTTTAGTGAATTCAGGATGTCGCCAAGAGGCGAGCGCTGAAAGACGTCCGCGGCGGTGAACTCCATGATCGGAGCCCAATCGGGTTCGATCGGAAGGGGTGCGGAAGATTTGGAGTCCGGAACGGAGTACGGCACCTTGGAGACATGGGCCTTGCAAAGGACTAGGATGGTATTCGGCTCTATCACCGTAGAGATTGCGGCTCCTGAGGCGGCGTCTAACGTCCGTCCCTGGTTAGCGCAGTCGGCTCCGGGCTAATGGTCGGAGCGGACACCTGAGCGGCACTCCGGGCGCTGTCCGGCGGCAGAGCTAGATCATGCCCATCGTGACAGTGTGGCGTGCTCGGCCGTGGCTCGAATCCGTCGAAGATCAAGTCCCCACGGATGTCGGTCGTGTAGTTTAAACTTCCGAACCTGATCTGATGGCCAGGGGCGTAGCTTTCGATCTGCTCCAGATGGCCAAGCGAGTTGGCCCGCAGTGCGAAGCCGCCGAATATGAAGATCTGTCCGGGGAGAAAAGTCTCACCCTGGACCGCGTCGTGGTTGATGATCGGAGAAGCCATCGGGCCCAAGGGAGACGACATAGAGGAACTCTCAATGAAAGCACCAATGTCGGTGTCAAAACCGGCGGATCTCGGGTAGGGGGTCCCGAACTGTGCGTCTAGGCGGATGGTAACAGGAGACAAGGGACACAATGTTTTTACCCAGGTTCGGGCCCTCTCGATGGAGGTAAAACCCTACTCCTGCTTGATTAATATTGATGGTATGGGTAGTACAAGAGTGGATCTACCACGAGATCAGAGAGGCTAAACCCTAGAAGCTAGCCTATGGTATCATTGTTGTTTGTCCTACGGACTAAAACTCTCCGGTTTATATAGACACCGGAGAGGGCTAGGGTTACACAGAGTCGGTTACAATGGGTGGAGATCTTCATATCGTATCTCCAAGCTTGCCTTCCACTCCAAGGAAAGTCCCATCCGGACATGGGACGGAGTCTTCAATCTTGTATCTTCATAGTCCGGGAGTCCGGCCGAAGGTCATAGTCCGGCCATCCGGACACCCCCTAGTCCAGGACTCCCTCAGTGATGTCAACAATAATAACTCATGCTACCCATATACAACTGGATATATGTGCTTAGATCTTTCCTCACCACATGATGCTTGCCAAATGAGAAAAATAAAAAGGAATAGAGAGAAAAACTTTGACTCTTGCATGAAAGTAAATACATAAAAGTAAAAGATAGGCCCTTCGCAGAGGGAAGCAGAGGTTGCCATGCGCTTATTTGTTTGTATGCTCAACCCCTTAGTGCAAAAGAAGCCACGTTATATTACCCCTTATGATAGAAACTTTTATTATGCAGTCTATCGCTTTTATTCTTGCCATCACAAGTTCGTACAACACTCAATTTTCTCTTACAC
>NW_025251724.1:0-2087 GCF_018294505.1 Triticum aestivum | reverse complement strand
ATGATGATGATGATGATGATGATGATGAGGCGAAGCAGGACACAGAAAGTTGTCGCAAAGGCAAAAAGGCCAAGAAGACCAGAAATGACTACCCTCCCGCGTGCTTCACTCTAAGTCAGGAGGAGATCGAGCAGTTTTTCACCTGCCTCCTAGGAGTAAAACTTCCTTACGGTTACGCGGGGAAGATAAGCAGATACCTAGACCTAGTGAAGCAGAAGTTCAGTGGGATGAAGTCTCACGACTGTCACGTGCTGATGACGCAGATACTTCCGGTTGCAATCGGTGGGATCATGGACGCGCACGTCCGTGAAACGCTATTTGGCCTATGCAACTTTTTCGACGTCATCTCTCGGAAGTCGATTGGCGTGAGGCAACTAAGAAGGCTATAGGAAGAGATCGTGGTGATACTATGTGAGCTTGAGATGTACTTCCCGCCCGCATTCTTCGATGTTATGGTGCATCTGCTGGTCCATATAGTGGAGGATATCATCCAACTCGGGCCGACGTTCCTGCACAGCATGATGCCGTTCGGAAGGATGAATGGTGTCATCAAAGGATCGTTCGCAACATGTCACGTCCAGAGGGAAGTATAGCCAGGGGCTTTCTGACCGAAGAGTGCATCTCCTACTGCAAGAATTATCTAGGCATCGAGAACCCCGTTGGTCTGCCCGTCAACAGGCACCTCGGCAGGCTCGCTGGATGGGGTCACCGTGAGGGTTGCCGCGAAATGCATGTCGACTTAGAGGGTCGACTCGCCGACTTTGAAAGAGCAAACCTAGTCGCGCTACAACACATAGACGTGGTCGATCCTTGGGTGGTAGAGCACAAAACCTTTATTAAGAAGACGTACAATGACCGGGGCCAATAGAGGACGGACGGAGATATAATCAAAGAGCACAACTCATGTTTCATGCGTTGGTTCAAGAAGAAGCTTCTGTCGTAACCTTTACATGAGGATTCTTCCGCGGAAGAACAACTCATATTCGCCTTGTCACAGGGCGCCGAGCACAACCTGATGACCTATGAGGTGTACGATATCAACGGCTACACATTCTACAGCGAGGCCAAGGACATGAAGAGCGATGGTTATCAGAACTCCGGGGTAACGATGGAATCCTACACCGGTAACGACAAGGACAGATACTACGGAAGGATCGAGGAGATCTGGGAGCTGAGCTACGCTGGAGAGAAGGTCCCGATGTTCCGTGTCAGATGGGCGAAGAGCGTCCTAAAAGAAGACATGTATTTCACCACCATGGTTATACCCGAAGCCAAATCCAAGACCGCGGGCGCAAACATCACCGCGAAAAATGAGCCATGGGTACTGGCTTCACAAGTGGACCAATGCTTCTTCATTACCGACCCGTCAAAGCCCAGTCGTGTTGTCGTGAGGAGAGGCAAAAGGAAGATCATCAGATTGGATGGAGTAGCCAATGAGCAAGACTTCGACAAGTACGGCGACCCGAGGATCGAACATGACGACGATGATGAAGTAGCAGCCACAAGATGAAGAGGCAAAAGGAAGAACATGACGACAAGTACACCACAAGAAGAAGAAGGACCACCCTACCTAAAGGACGTCCGTTCCACAGAAGAACTCCATTTGCGAAAAAGAAGGGCAAGAAGAATGTGAACAGATAGCTAGCTAAGATCGATTGTATTTAAATCGTAGCCTTCATTTCTCGATTGTATTTCATGGGCACTTTTTGAACTATCATGAATATTTTTTAATTTCATGGACACTCGATCTCGATCCCCCTGCATCTCGATCGCTATCCCACCTCGCCAGATCCGGTCCCCCTCGCCGCCGAGCACCTCCCGGTCCACCGGCCGCCGCCGCCGACCGCCCGCACCCTCCGCCGGCGCCGATCCCCCGCACCCCTCCCCTACTCAACCGCCGCCGCCGACCCCCCGCACCCCGCGCACCCTCCGCCGCTCCACCGGCATTACTGTTTGATGATATTTTTAAAAAAATTATTACTGTCTTATAAAAAAAAATTACTGTTATGATTTCAACAAGTTTGAACATATTTAAACACAAATAAGTATCAAACAGCATTTTAAATGCATAAAAAAAATTGTGGAGG
>NW_025251723.1:0-2087 GCF_018294505.1 Triticum aestivum | reverse complement strand
ATAGTCCTAAGACTCCATTGTTTCTATCTCGGTGAATTTCTATGCCCAAAACATATGATGCTTCACCAAGATCTGTTATGTCAAAATTCGAGGATAAGAACTTCTTTGTTTCTTGTAGTAGACTAACATCACTGCTAGCAAGCAGAATGTCATCCACATACAAGATTAGGAAAATATATTTCCCATTTTTAAACTTTGCATAAATGCAGTTATCCTCAATATTTTCTTTAAATCCAAAACTTTTAATCGTTTGATTAAACTTTAAATACCACTGCCTAGAGGTTTGCTTTAATCCATAAATGGATTTCTTTAGGCGGCATCCCATATTTTCCTTGCCTTCCATGATAAAACCCTTGGGCTGTTTCATGTAGACATTTTCTTTTAAATCTCCATTTAGAAATGCCATCTTTACATCCATTTGATGTAACTCTAAATCAAAATGAGCAACTAATGCCATTATGATTCTGAAGGAATCCTTACATGAGACCGGAGAAAATGTCTCTTTGTAATCTATTCCTTCTCTTTGTGTAAATCCTTTTGCCACGAGTCGTGCTTTATATTTTTCTATATTCCCTTTAGAGTCATACTTAATTTTGTAGACCCATTTGCAGCCTACTGATTTGGCTCCTTTAGGAATTTCCTCTAAGTCCCAAACATCTTTGAAACTCATTGATTTCATCTCGTCTTCCATTGCCTTCATCCACATCGATGAATGAGGGCTTCTCATGGCTTCTTCATATGAGGTGGGATCTTTTTCCATATGAACCATTTCTGTGTTATAAACTTTAAAGTCAGTAGAAATAGCTGACTTTCTTGGTCTTGTAGACCTTCTAAGGGCCTCAGTTTCTGGCACATTCTGTGCCTCAACTGCTGGCACTTCTTCTAAAATTTGCTGTTGCACCTCCCTTTCATGCTCAACAATGTGTTCAGTCGGCTCCTGACGGACAGGTTCCGGGTCTGCCCCCATAGTTGTCATGGGTGGAGTTGCAACTGGTAGTGAGAAAAATGGCTCCTGGATCATCGGATTAGGTGCATGCACCCTCTTCTCCTCAAGATCAATTTTCCGAGCTACCAAGCTCCCCCTCCTCATTTCGTCCTCTAAGAAGACTGCATGTCTCGTTTCTACAAATTTTGTATATCTGTTTGGGCAGTAGAAACGAAAATCCTTTGATCTGTCTGGATAGCCAATGAAGTGGCAACTCACTGTTTTGGGATCTAACTTTCCAATGTTTGGATTAAACATTTTGGCCTCAGCAGGGCACCCCCACACCCTGAAGTGTTGTAGGGATGGCACCCTTCTTGTCCAGCTTTTGGGCAGATCTGATATATAGTTTCTATGCAAATTTTTCCAACGAATATTTGTTTAGAAAATAGAAAAATGACAGAAATGTTTCTGTAAAGAAAAAGAAAAGTTCATGAATTTTATAAATAAAATAATAAAGTTCATGAATTTTTATTTAGTCAAATAAAAGTTTCTGTAAAGACTAAAAAGTTCGTGAATTTTTATTCATGTTTTTCCGCTGCGTAAATAATTAGTGCTCTTTTACAAAGAAAATAAAAGTTTACATATTATGTTTTTAAGAGCATGTTAAAGTGATTATTAGAATGAATATGATTATGTTAAATTTATCAAAACTCTGCTTTAAGAAAAAATAAAATAATAATTAGCAGTGGAACCCTACAGACTACAGCCTACAGCCTGCAGCCTACAGCCTGCTACTGCGCGCCGCGCGGCTGTGGCCCGAGCGACGCGGCCCATGGCCTGTGCGCTGCGGCAGCCGGCCTCAGCCCAGCGTGTGGGCTGCGCCCGCGGCGGCGGCCTTGGTTCCTTTTAAGCCCAGTGGCCCAGTGGCTGGCTAGGGTATTCGGCCTGGCCGTTGGATTTCATCCGACGGTCCAGCGCCTAGATCGGCCGAACAAAACGCCTCCCCTCGATCGAACCCTAGCCACTTTTCCCCTTTCCCGCCGCGTGCCGCTTGCTTCTCCTCGTCTCTTTCGCCGGCGACGGCAGAGAGAGGGGTGCGCCCCGGTCGCCCGGTCCGGCAGGCGGCGGCGGCGGAAGCCACCGCGCTGCGCGCGCCTCCTCT
>NW_025251722.1:0-2088 GCF_018294505.1 Triticum aestivum | reverse complement strand
GGCATATGAATGCTTCTCTGACGTCTTGGTGAAGTTACAAACCTACCCCGGTTTAGACCTTTGGACATCGGGCCGATAGGCTACACAGGCCAGAGTCAGGACAATAATTTCCTACCACCAAAACATTAGTCTCCTGCGGTTTTGGGTGACCAGAGGCCTATTTGGCGCTTCGTTCAATATTTGGGAGCAGAAGCATTAACGTTTTCGGTTCTCTTGAATTGAACTTTCAGGATTTGTCAAACTTCACAAATCTTTACTCTTGAAAATCCTAAAGCTACGATTATTTTGGAATGGAGGGGGTACATTTGAATATACATTGTACACGAGTATATGTTAAAAAATATGCAACTTACCTCAGTTCATGCATGGTTCCAGATATAATCTCCTTGGTTGCAAAAAAAAGTTAGATATGCGTATGAATATATATAGCATGTTCAAACTCACAACAAAGATTGATGCCCCCTTTTGCATCTGATTTACAAATGCCATTATCTCGGGTTCAAATAGATGAATGCACTTCCTATGAATTCGAATCTTCGAAACCCCCTTTATGTTGAATTCGACATGTATTCTATTTCGTAGCTAGCAATTTGGAATGTATCCATGCAAGTGACAAATGTATAAAGTGCTTCACACTAACAACATGGAGTGCACTAATTAATGTTTATATATGAATTGCAAAAGCATCCGTTGCCTGTATTTCAAACCGCTCTCACTCTATGGATCGATAATATGAAATAAACACATGCACATGCTAGAATTCAATTGCAGTTGAAGAAAGAGCCTACTCCTGGTACTGTATATTAGTGATAGGGGTGTGTACAAAGTTCACGTGAATACCAGGCATTGTGCATGTGTGTATACTATCGACGAACTAGCCCCCAAGCTTGTATAACATACTAAGGGCCTAGGGTTAAAAATCATATATAGTCGGCTTATCACCAGTGGGGATAGATTCCTCCGCGACTCTGGTAGCTTCGTGTTGTACACCGAGTCCTCCACATGGGTCTTCGTATAACACGTCTCGGTCCAACCTATATGTGGCGCAGGATGGAACCGACCCATGAGTCTTCATGTTGACCCACCACAACTAGAAATGATGTGCCCACCACACCACACATGCAATCAGCCACTAAGAAAATAAGCATATACAATAGTACAACAGTGTCTAGCTCACGATACGTCTCCATATTTTGTTGATGACACTGACGGACTTTGCATTTGATGCGTGCTCGGTATTTTGTTGAGGACACTTACGGTCATTGTATTTGAAGCGAAAGCATGATATGGTCACTGGACTTCAGAATAAGCTCATCATGGTCACCACATACATTTTGTCGTGCTAACCAACATGTGGTTGGATGGTTAGAGGAAAGTGGTTTCTCAATCCCACCAAGGTTAAAGTCCCGGTGCTCGCATTTATCTTGTGTTAAATTCAGTATTTTCCGTCGACGTACGTTCAGTGGGAGGAGACGTTCCACTCGACTACGAGGCACCTATGGTGACTTCGTAAAATCTCAAGATCATATATGCTGGCCCACTCTCTCGAAGGTGCTCATAGGGGTAGGGTTCGCGTGTGTGCGCTTATAGCGGTGAGTGCTTGCGCGTATATATGAGCCCTTGTGTCTGTACCGTGTTAAACAAATAAGGCTCACCCGTACAACTCCGTATTTTGTTGATGACACAATCAATTGACCAGTCAAATGTTCCACACGGCGAACTAGTGTTGCACCATCGGGGCGCGTAACCGTGGGGCCCACCTGTCAGCCCGTATATGAAAGAAAGAAATGGTAGTTTGAGTCTGTGCTGTGTTAATAAAATAGGAGTACATTTTAGGGTGATCATACGGTCACTGGCTCACCATACAGCTCCGTAATTTGTTGATAACACGATCAATTGACCAGTCAAACGGTCCACATTCAGCAGCGCACATTACCATAGGGCCCACCCGTCAGCACGTATATGAAGGACAAAAATGGTAATAAATTAGTGGTCGGTGGGTATTCGAAGTCGTGAGACCTTTGGTTGGTAGTCACCGGCGGTTGGGGGGCGTTCATTGGGCGGTGGGGTGGGGATCCTCGGAGAAAA
>NW_025251721.1:0-2088 GCF_018294505.1 Triticum aestivum | reverse complement strand
GGCATATGAATGCTTCTCTGACGTCTTGGTGAAGTTACAAACCTACCCCGGTTTAGACCTTTGGACATCGGGCCGATAGGCTACACAGGCCAGAGTCAGGACAATAATTTCCTACCACCAAAACATTAGTCTCCTGCGGTTTTGGGTGACCAGAGGCCTATTTGGCGCTTCGTTCAATATTTGGGAGCAGAAGCATTAACGTTTTCGGTTCTCTTGAATTGAACTTTCAGGATTTGTCAAACTTCACAAATCTTTACTCTTGAAAATCCTAAAGCTACGATTATTTTGGAATGGAGGGGGTACATTTGAATATACATTGTACACGAGTATATGTTAAAAAATATGCAACTTACCTCAGTTCATGCATGGTTCCAGATATAATCTCCTTGGTTGCAAAAAAAAGTTAGATATGCGTATGAATATATATAGCATGTTCAAACTCACAACAAAGATTGATGCCCCCTTTTACATCTGATTTACAAATGCCATTATCCCGGGTTCAAATAGATGAATGCACTTCCTATGAATTCGAATCTTCGAAACCCCCTTTATGTTGAATTCGACATGTATTCTATTTCGTAGCTAGCAATTTGGAATGTATCCATGCAAGTGACAAATGTATAAAGTGCTTCACACTAACAACATGGAGTGCACTAATTAATGTTTATATATGAATTGCAAAAGCATCCGTTGCCTGTATTTCAAACCGCTCTCACTCTATGGATCGATAATATGAAATAAACACATGCACATGCTAGAATTCAATTGCAGTTGAAGAAAGAGCCTACTCCTGGTACTGTATATTAGTGATAGGGGTGTGTACAAAGTTCACGTGAATACCAGGCATTGTGCGTGTGTGTATACTATCGACGAACTAGCCCCCAAGCTTGTATAACATACTAAGGGCCTAGGGTTAAAAATCATATATAGTCGGCTTATCACCAGTGGGGATAGATTCCTCCGCGACTCTGGTAGCTTCGTGTTGTACACCGAGTCCTCCACATGGGTCTTCGTATAACACGTCTCGGTCCAACCTATATGTGGCGCAGGATGGAACCGACCCATGAGTCTTCATGTTGACCCACCACAACTAGAAATGATGTGCCCACCACACCACACATGCAATCAGCCACTAAGAAAATAAGCATATACAATAGTACAACAGTGTCTAGCTCACGATACGTCTCCATATTTTGTTGATGACACTGACGGACTTTGCATTTGATGCGTGCTCGGTATTTTGTTGAGGACACTTACGGTCATTGTATTTGAAGCGAAAGCATGATATGGTCACTGGACTTCAGAATAAGCTCATCATGGTCACCACATACATTTTGTCGTGCTAACCAACATGTGGTTGGATGGTTAGAGGAAAGTGGTTTCTCAATCCCACCAAGGTTAAAGTCCCGGTGCTCGCATTTATCTTGTGTTAAATTCAGTATTTTCCGTCGACGTACGTTCAGTGGGAGGAGACGTTCCACTCGACTACGAGGCACCTATGGTGACTTCGTAAAATCTCAAGATCATATATGCTGGCCCACTCTCTCGAAGGTGCTCATAGGGGTAGGGTTCGCGTGTGTGCGCTTATAGCGGTGAGTGCTTGCGCGTATATATGAGCCCTTGTGTCTGTACCGTGTTAAACAAATAAGGCTCACCCGTACAACTCCGTATTTTGTTGATGACACAATCAATTGACCAGTCAAATGTTCCACACGGCGAACTAGTGTTGCACCATCGGGGCGCGTAACCGTGGGGCCCACCTGTCAGCCCGTATATGAAAGAAAGAAATGGTAGTTTGAGTCTGTGCTGTGTTAATAAAATAGGAGTACATTTTAGGGTGATCATACGGTCACTGGCTCACCATACAGCTCCGTAATTTGTTGATAACACGATCAATTGACCAGTCAAACGGTCCACATTCAGCAGCGCACATTACCATAGGGCCCACCCGTCAGCACGTATATGAAGGACAAAAATGGTAATAAATTAGTGGTCGGTGGGTATTCGAAGTCGTGAGACCTTTGGTTGGTAGTCACCGGCGGTTGGGGGGCGTTCATTGGGCGGTGGGGTGGGGATCCTCGGAGAAAA
>NW_025251720.1:637-2088 GCF_018294505.1 Triticum aestivum | reverse complement strand
TTTGAAAGAGATTGTCCGTTTTGTACACGAAGTGCATCAGTTTTTGCCGTAACCCTCTCAACTTTCTTGCACATGCTATGTGGATGAAATGATGATATCATGCCAGCTTTCAACCTTTTCAGAGTTCATTTGAAATGCTTTTCAATTTTAGGGTCTTATAGCTCAAAATAATTAGTAAATGCATGAAAAAAACAAATGAAGTCAGAAAGGATTGAAAAATGATGATGTGGCTTTGAATGGTGCATTTTGAACACACAAAAAGTCAGGAGTTCAAATAAGGTTTAAAAAACGAAATCCTTTTGTAACAGACGAGTTTCCGGATGAAATCCTGATTCTTTGAAAGAGATTGTCCGTTTTGTACACGAAGTGCATCCAGTTTTTGCCGTAACCCTCTCAACTTTCTTGCACATGCTATGTGGATGAAATGATGATATCATGCCAACTTTCAACCTTTTGAGAGTTCATTTGAAATGCTTTTCAATTTTAGGGTCTTATAGCTCAAAATAATTAGTAAATGCATGAAAAATAACAAATGAAGTCATAAAGGATTGAAAAATGATGATGTGGCTTTGAATGGTGCATTTTGAACACACAAAAAGTCAGGAGTTCAAATAAGGTTTAAAAAATGAAATCCCTTTGTAACAGACGAGTTTCCGGATGAAATCCTGATACTTTGAAAGAGATTGTCCGTTTTGTACACGAAGTGCATCCAGTTTTTGCCGTAACCCTCTCAACTTTCTTGCACATGCTATGTGGATGAAATGATGATATCATGCCAGCTTTCAACCTTTTCAGAGTTCATTTGAAATGCTTTTCAATTTTAGGGTTTTATAGCTCAAAATAATTAGTAAATGCATGAAAATAACAAATGAAGTCAGAAAGGATTGAAAAATGATGATGTGGCTTTGAATGGTGCATTTTGAACACACAAAAAGTCATGAGTTCAAATAAGGTTTAAAAAATGAAATCCTTTTGTAAAAGACGAGTTTCCGGATGAAATCCTGATACTTTGAAAGAGATTGTCCGTTTTGTACACGAAGTGCATCCAGTTTTTGCCGTAACCCTCTCAACTTTCTTGCACATGCTATGTGGATGAAATGATGATATCATGCCAACTTTCAACCTTTTCAGAGTTCATTTGAAAGGCTTTTCAATTTCAGGGTCTTATAGCTCAAAATAATTAGTAAATTCATGAAAAATAACAAATGAAGTCAGAAAGGATTGAAAAATGATGATGTGGCTTTGAATGGTGCATTTTGAACACACAAAAAGTCAGGAGTTCAAATAAGGTTTAAAAAATGAAATCCCTTTGTAAGAGACGACTTTCCGGATGAAATCCTGATACTTTGAACGAGATTGTCCGTTTTGTACACGAAGTGCATCCAGTTTTTGCCGTAACCCTCTCAACTTTCTTGCACATGCTATGTGGATGAAATGATGATATCATGCCA
>NW_025251720.1:0-627 GCF_018294505.1 Triticum aestivum | reverse complement strand
TGATACTTTGAAAGAGATTGTCCGTTTTGTACACGAAGTGCATCCAATTTTTGCCGTAACCCCTCTCAACTTTCTTGCACATGCTATGCGGGTGAAATGATGATACCATGCCAACTTTCAACATTTTCAGAGTTCATTTGAAATGCTTTTCAATTTTAGTGTTTTATAGCTCAAAATAATTTGTAAATGCATGAAAAATAACAAATGAAGTCAGAAAGGATTGAAAATGATGATGTGGCTTTGAATGGTGCATTTTGAACACACAAAAAGTCAGGAGTTCAAATAAGTTTTAAAAAATGAAATCCCTTTGTAACAGACGAGTTTCCGTATGAAATCCTGATAGTTTGAAAGAGATTGTCCGTTTTGTACACGAAGTGCATCCAGTTTTTGCCGTAACCCTCTCAACTTTCTTGCACATGCTATGTGGATGAAATGATGAGACCATGCCAACTTTCAACCTTTTCAGAGTTCACTTGAAATGCTTTTCAATTTTAGGGTTTTATAGCTCAAAATAATTAGTAAATGCATGAAAAATAACAAATGAAGTCAGAAAGGATTGAAAAATGATGATGTGGCTTTGAATGGTGCATTTTGAACACACAAAAAGTCAGGAGTTCAAATAAGTTT
>NW_025251719.1:0-2088 GCF_018294505.1 Triticum aestivum | reverse complement strand
GTTTGACTGCGGATGAGCGACGGACGCTAGGTCTAGTCGGATGCCCTGTGTTGCGCAGAAACGGGCCAAAGCGCCTTTGGCAAAGTTGGTGCCATTGTCGGTGATGATGCTGTGGGGTATGCCGTACCGAATTGTGATGTCTGAGATGAAGGTCACGGCAGTCGGACCATTCAATTTCTTGATGGGCTTCACTTCTATCCACTTGGTGAACTTGTCCACCGCGACAAGTAGATGAGTTAGGCCACCTCGTGCTGTCTTGAAGGGTCCCACCATGTCCAGGCCCCATACGGCGAAGGGCCAGGCGATGGGGATAGTTTTGAGCGCAGAAGCCGGTTGGAGCGGCTTGGAGCGGAACTTCTGGCACCCTTTGCATTTCTGGACTAACTCTTTAGCTTCTTCTAGGGCAGTCGGCCAGAAGAAACCGTGTCTGAAAGCCTTGGCGACGAGTGCCCTCGAGGCCGCATGGTGGCCGCACTCGCCTTGATGGATGTCTTTGAGAATTGCCTGGCCTTGATCTGACTCGACGCAGCACTGGTAAACACCAGTGACGCTGCGCCTGACTAGCTCTTTGTTGACTATGGTGTATGCTGCTGCTCGGCGCCGTATCTGCCGAGCTAGGGTTTCGTCTGCTGGCAGCTCCTTGTTTATCAGGAATTGGAGGATGGGCTGCGCCCATGAGGGCGCTCCTATTTCTTCGACCGCCAAAACTGCGACTTGGACGCGGACGGCCGGGCTGGGAGTCGGCGGGCTGGAGTCCGCAACTGCTTGCTGGATTGATGAAGTCCCCGGGCCGAGTTCTGAAGTCCCCGGGCCGAGTTCTGAAGTCCCCGGGCCGAGTCCTGAAGTCCCCGGGCCGAGTCCTGAAGTCCCCGGGCCGAGTCCTGAAGTCCCCGGGCCGAGTTCTGAAGTCCCCGGGCCGAGTCCTGAAGTTCCCGGGCCGAGTCTGACTGTGGTGCTTGTGGAGCCGGATCCGACTTCTTCAGGGGGAGTCGGCACAAAGATTGAATCCGAATCTGGCGAGGGCTTGATTGATGGCTTGAGGAGGCGCTGGAGAGCCACGCCTGAAGGTATTGCTTGGCGGGAAGAGCCGATTCGCGCCAAGGTTTCGGCTTGGTTGTTGTCGTTTCTCGATATGTGGAGGAATTCACACCCCTCGAAGTATCCACTGAGCTGCTGCACAGGGAAACGGTAGCTCGCCATGTTTGCATCCTTGGCGTCCCAGTCCCATGACGACTGCTGCACCACCAAGTCGGAGTCGCCGTAGCACAGGACCCGGCGGATGCCAAGCACTTTGGCAAGCCGGAGCCCGTGAATGAGCGCCTCGTACTCGGCGACGTTGTTGGAGGCGGCGAAGTGAATCTGCAGCGCGTACTTGAGCGTGTCGCCCTTGGGGGAGGTAAGGACTATGCCGGCTCCCAAGCCGGTGCGCATCTTGGAGCCGTCGAAATGCATCCGCCAATGGGTGGAGTCGGGCGCGGGCGGTAGGTACTGGGTCTCGGCCCAGTCGACGAGGAAGTCGGCCAGCGCCTGCGACTTGATGGAGGTGCGGGGCTGGTAGTAGATCGCGTAGGCTGCCAGCTCTATGGCCCATTTGGCCACTCGTCCGGACGCATCTCTGCTTCCAATGATCTCGGCCAAAGGGGCCGTACAGACCACGGTGATTGGATGCTCTTGGAAGTAGGGCTTCAGCTTCTTGGCGGCGAAGTGCACGCCGTAGCACATCTTCTGGTAGTGGGGGTAGTTTTGCTTGGAGGTCGACAGTACTTCACTCAGGTAGTACACCGGTCTCTGGATCGGCAATGCCTTGCCTTCCTCCTTGCGCTCAACCACGACGACCGTGCTGACTACTCGGCTGGTGGCGGCGATGTACAGGAGCATGGGCTCTTCGGGAGTCGGAGCCGCCAACATAGGGGGAGTAACCAGCATCTTCTTCAGTTGCTGAAAGGCCTCGTCCGCCTTGTGGTTCCACTCGAAAAAATTGGTCTTCTTCATGAGTTGGTACAAGGGAAGAGCTTTCTCGCCCAGCCGACTGATAAAGCGGCTGATGGACGCCAAGCAGCCAGTAAATTTCTGCACGTCCAACAGTCG
>NW_025251718.1:0-2088 GCF_018294505.1 Triticum aestivum | reverse complement strand
GTTTGACTGCGGATGAGCGACGGACGCTAGGTCTAGTCGGATGCCCTGTGTTGCGCAGAAACGGGCCAAAGCGCCTTTGGCAAAGTTGGTGCCATTGTCGGTGATGATGCTGTGGGGTATGCCGTACCGAATTGTGATGTCTGAGATGAAGGTCACGGCAGTCGGACCATTCAATTTCTTGATGGGCTTCACTTCTATCCACTTGGTGAACTTGTCCACCGCGACAAGTAGATGAGTTAGGCCACCTCGTGCTGTCTTGAAGGGTCCCACCATGTCCAGGCCCCATACGGCGAAGGGCCAGGCGATGGGGATAGTTTTGAGCGCAGAAGCCGGTTGGAGCGGCTTGGAGCGGAACTTCTGGCACCCTTTGCATTTCTGGACTAACTCTTTAGCTTCTTCTAGGGCAGTCGGCCAGAAGAAACCGTGTCTGAAAGCCTTGGCGACGAGTGCCCTCGAGGCCGCATGGTGGCCGCACTCGCCTTGATGGATGTCTTTGAGAATTGCCTGGCCTTGATCTGACTCGACGCAGCACTGGTAAACACCAGTGACGCTGCGCCTGACTAGCTCTTTGTTGACTATGGTGTATGCTACTGCTCGGCGCCATATCTGCCGAGCTAGGGTTTCGTCTGCTGGCAGCTCCTTGTTTATCAGGAATTGGAGGATGGGCTGCGCCCATGAGGGCGCTCCTATTTCTTCGACCGCCAAAACTGCGACTTGGACGCGGACGGCCGGGCTGGGAGTCGGCGGGCTGGAGTCCGCAACTGCTTGCTGGATTGATGAAGTCCCCGGGCCGAGTTCTGAAGTCCCTGGGCCGAGTTCTGAAGTCCCCGGGCCGAGTCCTGAAGTCCCCGGGCCGAGTCCAGAAGTCCCCGGGCCGAGTCCTGAAGTCCCCGGGCCGAGTTCTGAAGTCCCCGGGCCGAGTCCTGAAGTTCCCGGGCCGAGTCTGACTGTGGTGCTTGTGGAGCCGGATCCGACTTCTTCAGGGGGAGTCGGCACAAAGATTGAATCCGAATCTGGCGAGGGCTTGATTGATGGCTTGAGGAGGCGCTGGAGAGCCACGCCTGAAGGTATTGCTTGGCGGGAAGAGCCGATTCGCGCCAAGGTTTCGGCTTGGTTGTTGTCGTTTCTCGATATGTGGAGGAATTCACACCCCTCGAAGTATCCACTGAGCTGCTGCACAGGGAAACGGTAGCTCGCCATGTTTGCATCCTTGGCGTCCCAGTCCCATGACGACTGCTGCACCACCAAGTCGGAGTCGCCGTAGCACAGGACCCGGCGGATGCCAAGCACTTTGGCAAGCCGGAGCCCGTGAATGAGCGCCTCGTACTCGGCGACGTTGTTGGAGGCGGCGAAGTGAATCTGCAGCGCGTACTTGAGCGTGTCGCCCTTGGGGGAGGTAAGGACTATGCCGGCTCCCAAGCCGGTGCGCATCTTGGAGCCGTCGAAATGCATCCGCCAATGGGTGGAGTCGGGCGCGGGCGGTAGGTACTGGGTCTCGGCCCAGTCGACGAGGAAGTCGGCCAGCGCCTGCGACTTGATGGAGGTGCGGGGCTGGTAGTAGATCGCGTAGGCTGCCAGCTCTATGGCCCATTTGGCCACTCGTCCGGACGCATCTCTGCTTCCAATGATCTCGGCCAAAGGGGCCGTACAGACCACGGTGATTGGATGCTCTTGGAAGTAGGGCTTCAGCTTCTTGGCGGCGAAGTGCACGCCGTAGCACATCTTCTGGTAGTGGGGGTAGTTTTGCTTGGAGGTCGACAGTACTTCACTCAGGTAGTACACCGGTCTCTGGATCGGCAATGCCTTGCCTTCCTCCTTGCGCTCAACCACGACGACCGTGCTGACTACTCGGCTGGTGGCGGCGATGTACAGGAGCATGGGCTCTTCGGGAGTCGGAGCCGCCAACATAGGGGGAGTAACCAGCATCTTCTTCAGTTGCTGAAAGGCCTCGTCCGCCTTGTGGTTCCACTCGAAAAAATTGGTCTTCTTCATGAGTTGGTACAAGGGAAGAGCTTTCTCGCCCAGCCGACTGATAAAGCGGCTGATGGACGCCAAGCAGCCAGTAAATTTCTGCACGTCCAACAGTCG
>NW_025251717.1:0-2088 GCF_018294505.1 Triticum aestivum | reverse complement strand
AACAAAGGAACCGATGGTCCACAACGGAGCTGGTGTGGGTATCGATACTCTATCAAAGGAAGAAGGAATGCAAGTGCACCGGATTATAGAAACAACTGACTAACTCAATTGTCAAATGCAAAGGAATTATGATTCCCAAATCAAGGGATCAGAAGCAATGCTCTGATTAGGGGTGGATAAGTTGAATAGCCTTAGGGTACAATCAAAGACAATTCGATTGGTCGAGAACCAATTCCAGTTAAAAGAATGGCAGCTCAGCCGGAAAAGTAATTTATAAGGATCAATGATGATTGCGTGTATTCGCAAACATATTGAGTCAATAGACCCAAAATGATAATGACAAGGAATGTCAATAAGACTACGAGACTTATGGGATTAACCATAATGCGAGCAAGCAAGAATTTCAAGAGCCAAAGGCTCCAAAGGATTTTCAGAAGATCGAATAATATTTCGAAGACTTTTGTGAAACACAAGAACAACTGGGGATGAGCGGATACTCGGCAAGTGCGAGGATTTATTTGAAGGGGTATTCATGTGGCAAAGAACTGCTAGGCAGTAGGCACAAAGTATTCTCGGAATACCGAAGAGTATTTCAGGACATTTTGTAATAACAAAAGCAACTGGGGATGACAATATGATCGATAGGTGTAAGTAGTTATCCAGAGGGATTTATCGATGGAAGTGAATTGCGAAAGCGATGGCACATAGTCTCCAGAGCACATCGTAGAGTATCTCGAAATCTTCTGGTGCAGCAGGCGGTTATCGGTAACAAGTGGCTCTCCGGGAGAAAGTACTTGCGAGAACCTAAAGTTAGTTTTGTTTTTAGCAAAATCATTTAACCCGAATAGAAGAGAGCTCAGAGTCCCAGAGTAAAGGTCGAGGAATAAAAGATCCTACTACCACCCAATGGCGACGTGTGCCCGTAAGACACACAGCCATGTTAGTAAAAGTTTTGCAATGTCTAGACTCGACTTCGGCCAAGGAGTTGGAAGGGGGATTCCTATAGGCAGTCGGCTCTGATACCAACTTGTGACGCCCCCGATTCAATCGTACACTAATCATGCACGCAAATGTGTACGATCAAGATCAGGGACTCACGGGAAGATATCACAACACAACTCTACAAATAAAATAAGTCATACAAGCATCATAATACAAGTCAGGGGCCTCGAGGGCTCGAATACAAGTGCTCGATCATAGACGAGTCAGCGGAAGCAACAATATCTGAGTACAGACATAAGTTAAACAAGTTGCCATAAGATGGCTAGCACAAACTGGGATACAGATCGAAAGAGGCGCAGGCCTCCTGCCTGGGATCCTCCTAACTACTCCTGGTCGTCGTCGTCAGCCTGCACGTAGTAGTAGGCACCTCCGGTGTAGTAGGGGTCGTCGTCGACGGTGGCGTCTGGCTCCTGGACTCCAGCATCTGGTTGCGACAACCAGAAAGAAAGGAAAGGGGAAAAGGGGGGGAGAAAGCAACCGTGAGTACTCATCCAAAGTACTCGCAAGCAAGGAACTACACTACATATGCATGGGTATATGTGTAAAGGGCCATATCAGTGGACTGAACTGCAGAATGCCAGAATAAGAGGGGGATAGCTAGTCTTATCGAAGACTACACTTCTGGTCACCTTCGTCTTGCAACAGGCAGAAGAGGGTAGGTCGAAGTCCTCCAAGTAGCATCTCCAAGTAACATCTCATAGCATAATCCTACCCGGCGATCCCCTCCTCATATCCCTGAGGTAGAGCGACCACCGGTTGTATCTGGCACTTGGAAGGGGGTGTTTTATTAAGTATCCGGTTCTAGTTGTCATAAGGTCAAGGTACAACTCCAAGTCGTCCTGTTACCGAAGATCACGGCTATTCGAATAGATTAACTTCCCTGCAGGGGTGCACCACATAGCCCAACACGCTCGATCCCATTTGGCCGGACACACTTTCCTGGGTCATGCCCGGCCTCGGAAGATCAACACGTCGCAGCCCCACCTAGGCAAAACAGAGAGGCCAGCACGCCGGTCTAAACCTAAGCGCGCAGGGGTCTGGGCCCATCGCCCTGAGCACACCTGCACGTTGCGTGGGCGGCCGAAA
>NW_025251716.1:0-2088 GCF_018294505.1 Triticum aestivum | reverse complement strand
ACCACCCCTCCACGGGCACCCCTCCACCGTCTACTGTTCATCCAGCCATCCACACCACGGGGTCCTGTTCAACCACCCCTCCACCGTCTACTGTTCATCCAGCCCTCCACACCACGGGTTCCTGTTCATTCAGAGGCAATACCACCGCTCACTGTTCATACAAACCCGCCCCCCACCACCCCGCAACGCTCACTGTTCATCCAATCGATCGGCTTCAGTTAGCAGCAGATGGGCCGTATGCTGTTTTCCACAGATTTGAGGCTTTCCTTAAAAAAAGGTTGACGCACAAGCAGTGACTGTTGAATGGCCATCCAACGACCGTCGTGCTTCTTCAATCTCTGCTCTTCCTACTCCAGCCGCTCAAACAAGCGCTGGCGGGAGTGCCTGCTCCCTCCTCCCCGCGGCCGGCTCTGACAGCTCGGACCCACCAGTTATATCTTCGTACGCAAGGAAGTGCCTCCTTATTACGCACAAAAAAATGAATACGCAAGGAAGTGGCAGGCTGACTTGTGGGCCTACTAAGTTGATGGGAATGGAGGGCTTTGTCAACTTAGTCAATATGCACGATTCTAGCTCTAGTGACCGTACGATGTCCATCCAACGACCATAGTGCTTCTTCAACCTCTGGTCTTCTTACTCCAGCCGCACAAACCAGCACCGGTCGTGCCTCGTGCTCCTGCCTCCCGTGGCCGGCTGCGATGTGGCGGAGGCATCACCGCCTCCTACTACTCCCACCGCTGGTCAGGCCATCCCTCTACTCACCCACACCCCCTGTTATTCTGCGGTGACGGCAGCCTCACACCGCAGCGAACCAGTGAACCCTCGTACTCCTCTACGCGTGGGCATCCACTGCCGCGTCTTCCCGGCTTCGCGTCGTCCCCTTCCTAGGCCTCGCCATCGTCCACCGCCCTGGTGCTCTCGGCGCGGCGTGGTCAACATGGTCACGGAACGGCTTCCATCGGACGTGGACTGTACGTGGAGAGGCTGACAGCTGGGTCCACGGCCGCAGCAAGGAAGTGCCTCCTAATTACGCACAAAATAATTATTCCTCCACCTGACAGCGGGGACCCACCGGATGGGCCACCATATTTAGCGAAAAAAATGTTTCCCCCCTGACTGCTGGGACCCACCAGCTACACCTTCGCACGCAAGCAAGTGCGTCCGGGCAAAAAAAACGATTCGCCCCCTGACTGCTGGGACCCAGCAGCTACATCTTCGCACGCAAGGAAGTGCATCTGGGCAAAAAGAAACGATTCGCCCGCTGACTGCTGGGACCCACTAGCTACATCTTCGCATGCAAAGGAAGTGCGTCCGGGCAAAAAAAAACGATTCGCCCCTCTGACAGCTAGGACCCACCAGCTACATTTTCGCACGCAAGGAACTGCCTGACAGTCGGGACCCACCTGGTCGAAGCGTACGTAGCGTTGTCATTCTGGTCGCGAAGTTGTATGTACATATATACTCGTCGATGTAGAGGCGCGAACGTGTTTTAGTAGAGCCGCGTACGTGTCGTAGTAGAGGCGCGCACATAGCATGTACACGTACGTACAGCGGCCAGGGTGCAAGAAAGAAAATACGGCCACGTATGTGTACATACGGCCGGGGTCCCGAACGCCTAGTCGTGCATACGTACGGCCAGGGCTCGTGTTTATGGGGAGGCAACGGAATGCGTCGTGTTCATGGGGAGGCAACGGAATGCGTCGTGTTCATGGGGAGGCAACGGAATGCGTTGTGTTCATCGGGAGGCAACGGAACGCATGGGAGCCAACCGGCTTGGACGGAACAGGCGATGGAAACGAGGCCTGGCGTACCGCACAACGGAGTAAACGGACCTCCTACGGTCGAAACGGGGGTCCCGTTGATCGGGAGGGGTGTGGCAAACTGCAAAACAGAGGAAACGGACCTCCTACGGTCGAAGCGGGGGTCCTGTTGATCGGGAGGGATGTGGCGTACCGCAAAACGGACGAAACGGACTTGTGTTGGAGCGCTACGGTCGAAACGGGGGTCCTGTTGATCGGGAGGGGTGTGGCGTACCGCAAAACGGATGAAACGGACTTGTGTTGGAGCGCTACGGTCGAAACGGGGGTC
>NW_025251715.1:0-2088 GCF_018294505.1 Triticum aestivum | reverse complement strand
TGGGAGGCTTGATAGACAAGAGATAGGTAGCGTTGCAAAGCGATAGAACGAAGCAACTAGCATAGCAATGATAGTAGTGAGATCCAGAGTAACGGTCAGCTTGCCTGAAATCCCGCAAGGAAGAAGAACGAGTCCATGAAGAAGATGAAGCCATGAAGACGAACCAAGCATAGACGAACGAATCCTCACGATCGCAACGAAACAGGAACTAACGAGAAGGAGCACAACCGGAAAGAAGCAAACAACAAGGTAAACACACAACACATAAACATGACATGATGCACAACCAAGCATGATGCATGACAAGGCTACATGAAGCTACTCATGGAAAGAGATGATGCATACAGGAGCAACACATCAAAGCAAGTTTAAATGAGGCCGGAAATAACAAATTACAAGCCCGGTAAGTCCTCATATGCAAATTTCGAAATTGGTCCAGATCTGAACAAACATTAAGTTGAAGTTGTTAAACAGCAAGTTAAGATGCACCAAGATGATCTACACGAAAATCTAGTCAAGTTACATATAAAGTTTATTTAATTCGGAGTTACGGCCTAGAAGATATGAGCAAAACAAGTTAAACATGGCATTGACGCAAAATGCACCCAAACATCAAGCAAACACCTCAAAACAAGGATGCAACATGATAATATGAAACTACATGCAATTCTAAGCAAGTTTCATATAGAACACACTCAAAACTGAGCAACTGTTCAACACATACACAAGAAACAAGTTTAAAGGACAAGTTGTCCAAAACAGCAACTAGGCATCTAGCAAGCATCAAAACAATATGCTACAGCATGTCAACATGTAAAACAAAAGGCATGGGAATGAAGTAAAGGTAAAGCATGACCAAACATGAACACTCATCTATCTCCAAAAAACACTATAACATGCTCAAAAGGACATGGCAAGATTGCAAATAATAACAGTTTCGCAGACTAAGCAGAAATCACGGGAGATGGCAGAAATAACATCAGGTTGCAATGTTTAGAGCTATCAAACAACATGTTACAGGAACTTTACATGGCAAACAAAGTCATGGAATGCTAATACTAAATACAAAGAACAAAACTACCTTACCGAACTTATTCCAAAGATCAACAGAAAAGATGGTAGCATCCATGCAAACATGGCAAGTGATATGACAGATTCAGACATGGCAGAAACAACGATAAGTAGGCATGTTGGTGAGCTTGTACCAGTCACCACAGAGCAATACATGGCATTACAAGGTTACCAACAGTAATATGACATATTGATGAAGCTAAGAATGGCAAGAACAAGCTCATAGGGTTCATGGATCACTACTTATTGACATGGCAATGCTGAACTTAATGTTAACAGGCTGAAAGCAACATTATTTAGCAATTTGAGAGCAAGATTACAACAAGCTACAGCTGGCTATAAATGCAACCAGGGGTATGGATGGATAGAGCATGACACGTCTAACAAAACATCCTTAGTGAACATCTCCAGATTATGCATATAATGACTTGTAGCAGCAGGTTTACATAGCATCATGATACAACAGATTCAGACTAGCAAAACAGTAATAGCAAGTACCCTACTTCACGAGCTTGATGCACTCACTACAAGACTCACAAAAATACATGGATTGCACCATTGTAAATATGGAATGATGTAGCTCAAAACTCATGTAGACATCAAGCTCATAAGATGCACACACAAAATGCAATGAAAAAGACAAATCATCAAGTTCTGTTAATAGGCAGCAGTTAACATCATATAGCACTCTTGCAACAATGATTAGGGCCTCAAGATGAACTCAAACAAGCAAGGCACAATGGGACACAATGAAGAGCATCTCACAATGAAAATTTTGATATATTACATGCACCAAATGGAGCTACATGCAAGAAGTTATGGCATGATGAACATGGCACCAGAATGCAATATTTTCAGGACTTGGCAGATTTCACAGACGAAAAAAATAGATCGATCGTCTAATAGCTATACAACGCACAGGCGGGATCAGAGGCTACTCACCATGGGCTCGGCCCAGGTTGGAGAGGAGGCGGGCCGGCGGGGAGCTAGGCTGGGCCTCGGTTTGCGGAGCCCACG
>NW_025251714.1:0-2088 GCF_018294505.1 Triticum aestivum | reverse complement strand
TGGGAGGCTTGATAGACAAGAGATAGGTAGCGTTGCAAAGCGATAGAACGAAGCAACTAGCATAGCAATGATAGTAGTGAGATCCAGAGTAACGGTCAGCTTGCCTGAAATCCCGCAAGGAAGAAGAACGAGTCCATGAAGAAGATGAAGCCATGAAGACGAACCAAGCATAGACGAACGAATCCTCACGATCGCAACGAAACAGGAACTAACGAGAAGGAGCACAACCGGAAAGAAGCAAACAACAAGGTAAACACACAACACATAAACATGACATGATGCACAACCAAGCATGATGCATGACAAGGCTACATGAAGCTACTCATGGAAAGAGATGATGCATACAGGAGCAACACATCAAAGCAAGTTTAAATGAGGCCGGAAATAACAAATTACAAGCCCGGTAAGTCCTCATATGCAAATTTCGAAATTGGTCCAGATCTGAACAAACATTAAGTTGAAGTTGTTAAACAGCAAGTTAAGATGCACCAAGATGATCTACACGAAAATCTAGTCAAGTTACATATAAAGTTTATTTAATTCGGAGTTACGGCCTAGAAGATATGAGCAAAACAAGTTAAACATGGCATTGACGCAAAATGCACCCAAACATCAAGCAAACACCTCAAAACAAGGATGCAACATGATAATATGAAACTACATGCAATTCTAAGCAAGTTTCATATAGAACACACTCAAAACTAAGCAACTGTTCAACACATACACAAGAAACAAGTTTAAAGGACAAGTTGTCCAAAACAGCAACTAGGCATCTAGCAAGCATCAAAACAATATGCTACAGCATGTCAACGTGTAAAACAAAAGGCATGGGAATGAAGTAAAGGTAAAGCATGACCAAACATGAACACTCATCTATCTCCAAAAAACACTATAACATGCTCAAAAGGACATGGCAAGATTGCAAATAATAACAGTTTCGCAGACTAAGCAGAAATCACGGGAGATGGCAGAAATAACATCAGGTTGCAATGTTTAGAGCTATCAAACAACATGTTACAGGAACTTTACATGGCAAACAAAGTCATGGAATGCTAATACTAAATACAAAGAACAAAACTACCTTACCGAACTTATTCCAAAGATCAACAGAAAAGATGGTAGCATCCATGCAAACATGGCAAGTGATATGACAGATTCAGACATGGCAGAAACAACGATAAGTAGGCATGTTGGTGAGCTTGTACCAGTCACCACAGAGCAATACATGGCATTACAAGGTTACCAACAGTAATATGACATATTGATGAAGCTAAGAATGGCAAGAACAAGCTCATAGGGTTCATGGATCACTACTTATTGACATGGCAATGCTGAACTTAATGTTAACAGGCTGAAAGCAACATTATTTAGCAATTTTAGAGCAAGATTACAACAAGCTACAGCTGGCTATAAATGCAACCAGGGGTATGGATGGATAGAGCATGACACGTCTAACAAAACATCCTTAGTGAACATCTCCAGATTATGCATATAATGACTTGTAGCAGCAGGTTTACATAGCATCATGATACAACAGATTCAGACTAGCAAAACAGTAATAGCAAGTACCCTACTTCACGAGCTTGATGCACTCACTACAAGACTCACAAAAATACATGGATTGCACCATTGTAAATATGGAATGATGTAGCTCAAAACTCATGTAGACATCAAGCTCATAAGATGCACACACAAAATGCAATGAAAAAGACAAATCATCAAGTTCTGTTAATAGGCAGCAGTTAACATCATATAGCACTCTTGCAACAATGATTAGGGCCTCAAGATGAACTCAAACAAGCAAGGCACAATGGGACACAATGAAGAGCATCTCACAATGAAAATTTTGATATATTACATGCACCAAATGGAGCTACATGCAAGAAGTTATGGCATGATGAACATGGCACCAGAATGCAATATTTTCAGGACTTGGCAGATTTCACAGACGAAAAAAATAGATCGATCGTCTAATAGCTATACAACGCACAGGCGGGATCAGAGGCTACTCACCATGGGCTCGGCCCAGGTTGGAGAGGAGGCGGGCCGGCGGGGAGCTAGGCTGGGCCTCGGTTTGCGGAGCCCACG
>NW_025251713.1:0-2088 GCF_018294505.1 Triticum aestivum | reverse complement strand
TTTTGTACTGATCTTGAGAATTACAATGTCTACAATCGAACTCCTCAACATTATGGTCAATACGTGCCACTAGTGCACGTGTTGAACTACGGTAACTACCATGGAGATACCCTGGTAAGATTTTTGTACTATTACAACATCCGTGCATCTTTTTGCACACTTCTAAAACTAGTACATCATATCATTGCTAACTATGAAGTTATTACTATGTTTTTCAACAGATAATCCCGAATGATTGTGTGCCTCATCTGATGTATACACACGGTAGCCTTCATGTTTTGAACATACAACCAGGTCGTCCTACGAATCTCAACTGTTCATACCGGGTTTCTAAAATAAGTGGAGACATGAGAATCAAAGAATGAAAAAAATATATGGACAGTCGTAAGGAGCTTCTTAGAAGCAACATTGAGCGAAGGGCAAAAATTGGAGACAGGATGATCACCATTCTTCATAATGGAGAGTCAGGGTCTATATTGTTTTATGCTATTTTACCTTAAGGGTGTTTAGGTCCTACCTGATACTGATGATCATGTGTTAAGAATAATTATGTAGGGTTGGGTGCGATGACTATGAGGATGATGATCGTATGAATTTTTATTAATAACGACTAGAAGTTGTATGATGATGCATGATTAGCAGGACGAGTACTTGTTATTATATATGCTGATGTATGCGAGCATGCATGAGTTATTATATCAGCGGGTAAAATGAACATATATAGCAGCAACGTTGATAAACAAAGGACGAAGATATAAGAGAGAACACTTCTCTCTATTAGCTAGCTAATATAACAACCTAAAAATAACCCCCAAAACCCCTAAAGCAGCCAATTTTCAAAAAAAAACATGGACTTTTGGTCACCAACCGGGACCAAAGGCCCCCTGACTGGGCTCGGCACACAGAGCCACGTGGAGGCACATTAGTCCCGGTTCTAGTTTGAACCGGGACTAATGGGTGGAGGTATTAGTAACGGCCCATTAGTCCCGGTTCATGAACCGGGACTAAAGGCCCTCACGAACCGGGACTATTAGGTGTTTTTCTACTAGTGTCTGCTAGGTAGTTGGCCAGGGCAACATACGAAGTTGCACATCTCACAAGCAAGGACAGTTGAATGGCAAAAAATTGACATTCATCAGGGTTGTGAAAAGTTACATATAGACAGAGTGTGAAAGTTGCAAATCTCACTAGCAGGGGTGGTTTGGACCGTGTGCTAGCAGGGAAACTACACATCCATGGGGGTATAGGAGAAAGTTGCAAATCACTGTTAGACAGTTGGCCATGGCAGTATCCGAAGTTGCACAACCACTACTAGAAAGTTGGCGGATGCAGTAAATAGTGAAAGCACATCCACGGGCAAGCGGAAAGTTGCACGTCAATTACTAGGCAGTTGGCCCGAGCAACAGACGAAATTGCTCATCTCACTGGAAGGGGTAGTTTGAGGGGGTGGAGGTGACATCAGTGAAAATTGCACATCCACGGGGTAGGCAGAAAGTTGCACATCCACGGTCAGCTAGTTGCACATCCACTACTAGGCATTTGCACAAAATGAGGTACTAAATTGCACAAAAAAAATTCATCAAAACATATCCATGCGGGATCTAGTTTCGAAGAGCACGTCATAAGGGTTCCACGGTGAACGCGGATCTTAATTTCGATGTTTGGTTCAAAAGTTATGGCTTTTAAAATGAGAAGGAACTCTAAATTAATGTATTCGCACCTGGTTGCTTTCTAATCCGTAATAAAACATGTTGCATGCCCCTTCTACCTTTTTTACAATGAGAAAGAATCTTTCCTTTTTTGTTTGATGGGGACATAAACTTGCTAAAAATGACAGCCGCTGTGGAGCGCTAGCGAGCGCCCTGCCGCTTGCTAGATGCGTCCACATGTAAAAGGTTATTTCATGCATTCTTTGGCCAGCCTGCAACATTAGAGGTATGAGGATATTTTTCTTAACTGTTACAATATGGAACTCGGGGATAATTTCCCTAGAGAGGCAACTAATTCATGACGTCCATGTTGACATCCAGCTCTAAATCTGAGAATACAGCGGTGCTAGGGGCGGTGGGGGGCCATGGTCACCACCTG
>NW_025251712.1:0-2088 GCF_018294505.1 Triticum aestivum | reverse complement strand
TCTACTTGACTAGCTCGTTAATCAAAGATGGTTATGTTTCCTAGCCATAGACATGAGTTGTCATTTGATTAACGGGATCACCTCATTAGGAGAATGACGTGATTGACATGACCCATTACGTTAGCTTAGCACCCGATCGTTTAGTATGTTGCTATTGCTTTCTTCATGACTTATACATGTTCCTATGACTATGAGATTATGCAACTCCCGTTTACCGGAGGAACACTTTGTGTGCTACCAAACGTCACAACGTAACTGGGTGATTATAAAGGTGCTCTACAGGTGTCTCCAAAGGTACTTGTTGGGTTGGCGTATTTCGAGATTAGGATTTGTCACTCCGATTGTCAGAGAGGTATCTCTGGGCCCACTCGGTAATGCACATCACTATAAGCCTTGCAAGCATTGTGACTAATGAGTTAGTTGCGGGATGATGTATTACGAAACGAGTAAAGAGACTTTCCGGTAACGAGATTGAACTAGGTATCGAGATACCGACGATTGAATCTCGGGCAAGTAACATACCGATGACAAAGGGAACAACGTATGTTGTTATGCGGTCTGACCGATAAAGATCTTCGTAGAATATGTGGGAGCCAATATGGGCATCCAGGTCCCGCTATTGGTTATTGACCGGAGAGGTGTCTCGGTCATGTCTACATAGTTCTCGAACCCAAAGGGTCCGCACGCTTAAAGTTACGATGACAGTTATATTATGACTTTATATGTTTTGATGTACCGAAGGTTGTTCGGAGTCCCGGATGTGATCACGGACATGACGAGGAGTCTCGAAATGGTCGAGACGTAAAGATTGATATATTGGACGACTATATTCGGACACCGGAAGTGTTCCAGAGAAGTTTCGGATTAAACCGGAGTGCCGGAGGGTTACCGGAACCCCCTGGGGAAGTATTGGGCCTTGGTGGGCCTTGAGGGGAGAGAGAGGGCAGCAGCCAGGAGGTGGCGCGCCCCCTCCCAAGGGGAGTCCTAGTTGGACTAGGAGAGGGGGGCGCAGCCCCCTTTCCCTCTCCCTCTCCCTCTCTTTCCTTCCCCCCCTTCTTTCCTAGTAGGACTAGGAAAGGGGAGTCCTACTCCTACTAGAAGGAGGACTCCCCCTCTCTCCTTGGCGCGCCTAGGGCAGCCGGCCTCCCCCTTGCTCCTTTATATACGGGGGCAGGGGGGCACCTAAGAACACACTTGATATACGATATTTTAGCCGTGTGCGGTGCCCCCCTCCACCAGATTACACCTCGATAATACCGTCGCGGAGCTTAGGCAAAGCCCTGCGTCGGTGGAACATCATCATCGTCACCACGCCGTCGTGCTGACGAAACTCTCCCTCAACACTCGGCTGGATCGGAGTTCGAGGGACGTCATCGAGCTGAACGTGTGTAGAACTTGGAGGTGCCGTACGTTCGGTACTTGATCGGTCGGATCGTGAAGACGTACGACTACATCAACCGCGTTGTGATAACGCTTCCGCTATCGGTCTACGAGGGTATGTGGACAACACTCTCCCCTCTCGTTGCTATGCATCACCATGATCTTGCGTGTGCGTAGGAAATTTTTTGAAATTACTACGTTCCCCAACAGTGGCATCCGAGCCTGGTTTTATGCGTTGATGCTATGCACAAGTAGAACACAAGTGAGTTGTGGGCGATATAAGTCATACTGCTTACCAGCATGTCATACTTTGGTTCAGCGGTATTGTGAGATGAAGCGGCCCGGACCGGCATTACGCGTACGCTTACGCGAGACTGGTTTCACCGTTGCGAGCACTCGTTGCTTAAAGGTGACCGGCGGGTGTCTGTCTCTCTCACTTTAGTTGAACCGAGTGTGGCTACGCCCGGTCCTTGCGAAGGTTAAAACAGCACCAACTTGACAAACTATCGTTGTGGTTTTGATGCGTAGGTAAGAACGGTTCTTGCTAAGCCCGTAGCAGCCACGTAAAACTTGCAACAACAAAGTAGAGGACGTCTAACTTGTTTTTGCAGGGCATGTTGTGATGTGATATGGTCAAGACATGATGTGATATAATGTGTTGTATGAGATGATCATGTTTTGTAACCGAGTTATCGGCAACTGGCAGGA
>NW_025251711.1:0-2088 GCF_018294505.1 Triticum aestivum | reverse complement strand
ATACGATCATTGGGAAGTTGCACACACAGCGATCATTTTTTGTTGGCATCTACAGTACTTCTAGATATTACGCACATAATTGTTCTCGGTTAGATACGGTCATTCGGAAGTTACATACACGGTGATCATTTTTTGTTGGCATCTATAGTAGTTCCAGTTGCACACATGGTTGTTTTCAGTTGGACATAATCATTGAAAAGTTGCACACACAAGAATTATTTTTGGTTGGCATCTATAGTAGTTCTAGTTGCACACATAGTTGTTTTCAATTGGACACGGTCATTGGAAAGTGCACACACGACGATCATTTTTTGTTGGCATCTATAGTAGTTCTACTTGCACATATAGTTGTTTTCAGTTGGACACGGTCATTGGAAGTAGTTGGCAGGGGCAATAGAAGTAGTTGCACAGAATCTGCTAGGCAGTTGGCCAGGGCAACAGATAAAGTTGCACATCTCACTGACATGAATTTGTTGAATGGTGAAAAAATGCACATCCATAGACCATGAGGGTGCAGAAAAGTTGTATACAGGTGAGATCTTTGAAACTAGATCCCGCATGGGTATATTTTGACGAATTTTTTTCGATGCCAACTTTGGAGCTATATAGTGCAACTCTATTACTGCATTGTGCAACTTTATTACTACATCGTGCAATTTTTTTCCAAAACTAATGTTTGGAGCTGCGCCTTCGTATGAGGTTACAACCTAGCAACCACGACAACTTTGATGTGCGACTAGTCTATTGCCTCGACGAAAGTCGATGTGCAACCTCCTCTTGTAATGTAGTCTAGTCGCACACACATTGATATTTAGTTGGCTTGTAATGTAGTCTAGTTGCACATACATTGATATTTAGTTGGCTTGTAATGTAGTCTAGTTGCACACACATTGATGTTTAGTTGGCAGGAAGACTAATTACACACGCATATGCTTAGTTGGCTTGTAATTTAGTCTAGTTGCACACACACTGATGTTTAGTTGGCAGGACACTAGTTGCACACACATATGCTCAGTTGGCGTGGCAATTTAGTCTAGTTGCGCATACATTGATGTTTAGTTGGCAGGACTTTTTTGGCACACACATATGCTCAGTTGACGCGGCAATCTAGTCTAGTTGCACACACATTGATGTTTAGTTGGCAGGAAGACTAGTTCGTCGAAACATCCCCATGCGGGATATAGTTTTGAAGAGCACGTCGCGAGGATTCCAGCGGTGAAAACGAATCTTAATTCCGACGCGCGGTTTGGAAGATATAGCTTTTTGAAAATTTTGAAAACCGAAACAAATGCATATGTAATCTGTTTTTTCCAACTGACTGTGACCGGTGTGAATGTATTAAATGCTAAAAGATACATGTGCTAGCGGACAAAAATTACATACATGCATGTCTATTTTAGGCCAGCCGCTCGCGCATGCATGACTGGCCGCTCCATCGCGCTAGTGGGCAGCCGGCCGCCCACTAGACGCTCCCTATTTGTTTTTCCTCCTTCGATCCGATATCAGTACACGCGCAACCGTGTTGACCGACGCTGGAGAAGCGGGCGGGCGGTCGTGGCCTCCTTCCAACAAGGACGGCCCAAGCGGAACGGCTGGCTGGGAGGCCCAATTACACGATGGTTCTTTTCAAAACATGTATGTACACTCGTTATCCTCAGAAGAAAATGTACGTGCACTTGCTCGCTTAGAATCCTAGACCTAGCAGCTAGGCTCGTATATTCAACGAGCATGCTATCATCACATAGCTAATTACCTCCTCTAGTCTAGTAATTAAGCACGCTACATCTCTCACTCAACTATTAATCAACGAGCAACTACCCCATGTAGATGCAGCTAGACACGCCGTAATTCTCGCCAAAGCCTTTTCCTTAGCCTACTCTGTAATTATTTCCACTTTGTGTTTTCTTGCCGTCCATCAGTCAAATACAACTAAGGGCAAAACATATATTTTCTATTATTTTTGATTTTGTTGGTGAAATAAAAATATGCAAATTTTTGTTAAATCGTGAATTAGAAAGGACATAGAAAATTCAAAAAATGTTTACGAATTCAAAAAAGTTTATCAAATAGAAAAATGTTCCTGAAATT
>NW_025251710.1:0-2088 GCF_018294505.1 Triticum aestivum | reverse complement strand
CGTTCCGTCGAAACCACAAAGCAGGTCTAATTCAACCGAGGTTAGCGTTTGAGTGGAACCAGTGGACCATCACGTTGATGCCCAACCACCTAAACCACCCGTCCGGCCACTGCACCGCCGTAATCATCGCCGGAGTTATCCCGTTCTCGGGCACCGCCTCGGGCCAGCTATAAAAGGGGGCCTCGAGCTCGATCTCGACCAGGCATCACCCCTCAACCTCTCCAGAGCCACGCCTAGCCACTAGGAGGACCTCGAGGAGGTCTTCTTCTCCGTCTCCGGCCGCCCCGATCCGCTTCGGGCTCCGGCGTGATTCATTCTGGTGAGACCACCCCCGCCTCCCAGACCGTGCCAGTCGTCCTCTACTACACCCAATGCTCTAACCCAAGCCCCAATTCGACGCCTGCAGCTCTCCTTGACGAGAACTAACCTCGCCCGAACCACCGTCCGCCAGAGCTAAGGCCGCCGTCGACGTGGTGCTTGCCGACGGCCAACTCCACCACCCACAGACGAGGAAGAGCGCCGTGAACCCGTAGGTACCCTCCGATCCCCCTGCCTCGCCGTGGATCGCTACCGGCGATCACCGCGGCCCTCGGGCGCCAGGCGCTCTGTTTTGAAGATTCAAACCTGACGTGTGTCAGCCTCTATTCTATTTATTCGAACCGTTTTCTGAAAACGCCTTCGGGCAAAATGCGCTTCCCCTATGGACTGGCGTATTCTTAACTGAAACGTTTTCTGTTTTTATAAAATAAACCATGGAAACTTTCTGTTTCATTACAGAAAAGTCCCTAGACTAAAACCATTATAACTTTTTAACAAAAGGTGATTTTGACTTGATTCTTTTTCTGTCATCTTTATTTTTCTGTCTAGTTTTTTGTCATATTTATTTGAAAAATATTTGGGATACTTTTTGTGCACGCACGGTATTTATGTAGTATCTGATTTTCTTTTAATATGTATATACCGGAGGAGGTAAAGGAGACGCGAACTTCGCCGAGCTAGACTCCGACTTCTCCGAATCAGCAAGCATGTTTGAACCTTTTACATGATGAGTGTTTTGCATGTTTGCTCGAGTAATTTTCTCATGGCATGTTTATACATAAGCATTAGTAAATGTTATGTTGCATGCAAGGCAAGCTACAGGTGAGCTTCGAAGTTTGATGGGTTCTTATGATGATAAGATGACCTGATCATGTGGTGGCATGATGAGTTGCAGCTGGTACTGTTGAAGCATGCCAGTCTTAAGTCAACTGTATAACCTCAATACTAACGAGGATCAAGTCTCGATCCCGTTCGTTTCCCGTTCGTGCTGCCACATGCTTTCTGCAAAGAGTGCGGTTTAGTAAGTTGTAAACCTCTTTCCTTGTACACACCAAACAGAGGGACCGCGATGAGGGTTCCATGGCCCTGGATTAAAACCCGTCATCCGGTCAGGGGGCATGGGTGTTTCCGGTTGGGACCGAGAGGGGGGCACCCTTACAGTGCGCGATATAAATTTGATCCCATGCTATTCGAGGTTGTGGCCTCCCCGTCTTAAGGTTTTCTTGAATGTTGCCAAGGGTGATTCCTGGCAACGGAATGTGGAATGGGTGTGTACTGGTTAGACGTGTTTCTTCTAAAACACCGTAAACGGAACTAGTCCTTATGACTACCGAAATCCGTTGGCTGTGGTTAAAGAGTACAAACTCTGCAAAGTCAAACCCATTCGAGTATCCATGTCCACGAGCAAGGACTTGGACATCATCTCAGTGTCAGTGTCAGCCTCAGTGTCAAATCTCAGTGTCAACCCCAGTGATAGTCTCCGGGGAATGAACATGAAACCAAGAGTGGTAAACTCGGTTGAAGGTTATTAATGTGGATGGACTAACCAATTGATGATTGTATGCTGAGTATTTCCTTGCGATGATTTAAATTCATGAGCTACTTAAATTCGAATGATAAACTATAAGCCCTTTATGTGATGTCGCTCCGACGTCCAGCTGTGGCATTATTGTTATTTACTTTTGATGTAAGCCCTTTATGTGATGTCGCTCAGACGTCCGACTGTGGCATTATTGTTATTTACTTTCGATATAAGCCCTTTATGTGATG
>NW_025251709.1:0-2089 GCF_018294505.1 Triticum aestivum | reverse complement strand
TTTTTATAAAAAGGGGTTTGTTGCACCATAATTACCTTTGTAATATTTGGCGTCCACCGAACATTTTTGTTTTTATTTTGAAAACGTTTATTCTTGACTTGATTTTGAATTTGAAATTCGAACCGGTTTTTGAACTAACCCGAGATTAACTACAGTGACAAAGGTGACGTGGCATCATTAGTGGGGATTACTGTAGCTTAATTACCCGGGCGTCACAATTCTCCTCCACTACAAGAAATCTCGTCCCGAGATTTAAGAGGGAAGTAAGGGGAAAGTTCTGGTTACGATATTCTAACGGATCTTCTCGACGAAGTTAGTTCCTTTCGTTGATGTCTTCAATCCTTTATTCCGATGCATCATGATAAACTCGCCACCATTTCTTCGTGAACTTCATCGTACTTACGAATAGGTAAGGGGTAGCTCTACAATGCAAGGATGCTATAGGTGAAAATCATCTGGGGGTATCCCCAGAATGAACTTATGAGTATCTCGCGAGTTGAACAAACGACACACATCGAGAGCAAAGTAAGACAGGGCGATAAGAAGTTTCAAGCGGATAGGCAATCGTTCATTGCCTGAAGCAGGGTGCGAAAGGGTTCAGAGCAACGGGTATAAGTATTGCGTCCGATACCAGAATAGATCTACAGGCAAGTGGCCCGTGAATTACATACAAAGTCAAGCGTGAGGAATAACTTTGGGAACAGGGGGTGTACAGGAGAGTCAGGTTTCGATCCTGGGACCTGTGGGTTATGGGCCCACCATGTGGGTTAAACGTTAAAAGAGCGGTGACATCTTGCACGGTTATGATAGCAAGGCATGTCAGGGAGTACCATGTCAGCTATGTCGGCAACAACGTTGGTACCAAGGGCGAGGGACGAAGAGAACCATTTTCCTGCTCGTTGAAATGAGGCGGACCAATAGGCAAGGTTCTCGTCCATCGGTGGTTACTGGAATGTCATCAACAATAGTAATAGGGTCTTACTTACAGAGTGGTACAACGAGGTGCTTACCTAAGCAGGGGATTATCACTGCTTAGATTATATAGGTCACAAGAAGGGTCAAACAGACCCATGGAAAGGAAAATGTGATCATTAGGTTAAACAGAACAATGGAAAGGAAAAATGTGTTTAAACACATATTTCGGGGGTATATCCTTCCCAAGGATAAGCAGAGCAAGATATCCATGACAGGATATAAAGTAGACAACCATTTAGGTAAGGGGGGAGGAATCTCATGATATTACCCATACAACGGTGTTAGGATAAATGATAAACAAAATTTAGCATCGTGCTTCAAATGTTCCTGTTGAAAATCGGAGTACCATTGACATGCTTCGAGGTAGCATTGACATGGTCTTCAGGTGAAGATCAAACTTTGAAAACACGAAGGATCCATCAGGAATAACTTGTAGAATAAATCTTACAATTTCCTCATGGATGAATGGATAACCTTGCTGAAAAGGAATCTATAATGATAGGTCCTCCAGACGAGGGGGGGGGGGTGCTAGGCAGGACATCATGTTACCGGGTCATCAAAGGATCAACATCATGACTCTTGGAAAGTTGTCCCAACCATCATATCTAACCGAGATTCAGATCCGATTGGTGTCAGGATACATCAGACTTAGGATACCTGAGAAGAAAAGGTGCAACGCAAATTGACGAGATGACATTGTAAGATTCTCGGGGAAATGAACTATGAAGTGATTTCCGTTAACAAGAGTCCATCATTAACCCAAGGAGAGGACAAGGAGGTGTCTGGTGAACCCAACGGCAATTCGCCGAGATTCCCCAAAAGATGGATTTCCACCATTAAGTGAACAAGGAGATAACATTTGCCAAATCAAATGATATAAGGAAGTATGCTCGAGGAAAACATACACAAATAAACATTGGTTGAAATGTGCGCCCGAAATATGGGTTGGGTTGCACGACCAATGTCAGAATGGTGATTCAATTAACGAAGGACTTAGAATGAACTATCGCCCATTCACTTCAAAGCAATAGGGTTGCTAGGAGTTTAGAATTCACACGTCATAGCTCCAATGTCGGTATTCCGGTTGAAAACAATACGAGGACCAAGGAATGAA
>NW_025251708.1:0-2089 GCF_018294505.1 Triticum aestivum | reverse complement strand
GAGAAATTGAGCGCAACCATTGGTACCCAGAAAGAGGCATGTATACCAAACATATGAAAATATTGTTCACAGAGATTTTTCCGCAATTTGGGGTTCTAGCTTGCGAACTATGGAAAACGACGAAGGATGTGATTGCCCCGAACCCGCGAGCAATTGATTAGCATGAGCGAACGGTGAGAGAACATGAACGGGCGACTGGGCAGGAGATTGACCAGTGCCCGGGAGGGGCGCCGACAGTGTCGCCGACCCCTTCTCCCGGTGTAGGAATGCGTCGCTATGGTCGCTTGACCCATGTCGCGGCTCTGGCGCGCTAATCCCGGCGGCAGGAAGGACACAGGTCGCCGTGAGACTAGGATCGGGTGTGAAGTCCCCGATAGTCGCCACATTGGACGCCGCAGGCGGAGGCTCTTTTTATAGTAATGCAACCACCACGCCCATGGCCACATCTCGTTTCTCCAGAACCGGTCGCCAGGCGACCAAATCATCGAGCTTGTTGGAGTTGGGCTGGATCACGTTGGTGTTGTTGCAGAGATCAGTGCGGAACTCCTAAGGGAGTAATCTTCGTTGGGTAGTCCTTGATGGAGGGATCCATGGCCTCATGTTGAAGTTGCACTTGCCGTAGACTGCACGTCTCAGTGAATTGTGCTAGATCGGAAGGAGGAAGGGTGGTGTGTGGCCTCTGATACCAGATGTGAGGAGCTAGTTGTGGTAGTTCTCTCGATTTATAGCTCGCCTACACGATTGGGAATCCAAGGTCTCGATTACACAGGAGCTAGGGATTACAAGAATGGGGAATGGAGAATAGGTGATGGGATAGCCGCCGCGGCTAAACCCGGGCATCTCTCGGGCCGGGCCGGTTTCGGGCCGGGCTTCAGAAAGCCCGGTACTAAAATGTAAAGCCCGAGCCCAAAAAAAGCCCGACAAAAAAACACGTTTACAAGCCTGAGCCCGGCCCGACTGAAAAGCCCGAAGCCCGTAGCCCGGCCCGAAGCCCGAAAACTCATGATCCTGATGTACACCAAGTTACAGAAACAACATATTTCAGCAAACAACAACATTATAAACAGTAGCATGGTATATACATGTGATCTTTAAGTAACAGCATCATATTTCACAAAACAGCAGCATATACATATTTCACAAAACAGCCGCATTTCACAAAATAGCAGCATATATAGTTCAATAAGTCCAGAAGCAACATAGTTTGACAAGTCCGCAACATGGTTCAACATGTCGATTACACAACAGCATATCAAATATCAAGTCCATTACATAATAAAGATATCAAATAGCAAGTTCAATGCCACAAGCTGATGACTCCTTTGAATCCATCTCTTCCTTGTTCCATCAAGCTATGTCAACTTCATAATTTTCCTGGATGAAACCACAAGTTGAAAATAAGAAAAATAGGAATGGCATGAAGCACGGAAGCAAGTTTGATATTAACAAACAAAACAAGGTAGTAAAGGAGTGCATAACTGATATATTGTAAACAAGACAAGATAGTAAGTTAGATAGAAATGAGCAATGACATGAATGAATACAAACCGAATCTGAAGACAACTCATCTGCATGAGAACTTGAAGGTCCACCTCCTATAGTGCTCATTTCTACAAAACAAACAATACAAGAATCAATGGTAATGTGTGCAACAGTGATGTTAATATGAAACAACAATGGACACTTGATTGTACCTTCATTCTGAAACATTTTCCAACGATACCAATCTTGGAGACACATTAAAGCCTCGATGGTCTTAGGCTCAAGTGAAGCTCGGTTAGGTGTTATAACTTTGCGACTCATGCTAAATGCTTGCTCCGAAGCAACACTAGAAATGGGGATAGCAAGAATATCCCGAGCCATTGATGCACGCTCAGGGTATCGCATAGATGATTTGCTCCAAAATTCCAAGACATCCAACTCATCAGTCAATTTTCTAGGAGTTTCTTCCAAGTAAAGATCCAATTGAGACCTCTCTACATTTGTCCGTTGAGATTGAATGTAACTCTCATAGTCACTGAACATACCAGAACCATCTCCCCTACTTCCCCTACTATTTGTAGCACCATCTGATGATGTTTGACTAACA
>NW_025251707.1:0-2089 GCF_018294505.1 Triticum aestivum | reverse complement strand
TTCGAACTCCTCTCTTATTATCCCCGTGCGCCCCGTTGGACCCCGCTGCTGGGCCCGCTAGTGGGCTCGATCGGCCGCCCGAGTCGCCTTTGGGCTTGATTTGGGTAGCTTCCGTAAGCTACTATGGGCCCAGCAGCGGTGGTCGGGCATTTTTTTTAAAAACTTCACTTTTTCAATTATTTTGGCAGAAAGTAGCGGCCAGAAACAACATCAAACAAAATCATCATCAGTACAACATATATGCCCAGGTAGCAAACAGCAAACAAAATCATCATCATGCCCAGGTAGTATAACATATGCAATGTCATCTCCAAATTTATTACATATATCTTTTATCAAAACACAAACAAATAACTTATCAAGTTTTCTTGCAGACACGTACGAATAAAAAACGACAAAGGTTCGTGCGACCACTTTTATTCTTCGTACAAACCAAGCTGCGTCTCTACGCCCAGTTCCTGAACAAAACATAAAGAAATGGATGAGCAAATATAGTTGGTAAAATCAAAGTAGCAACATAACAAACATAAAAAGGTTGCAACTCACTTCTCGTTCTTACTGCATGTAGCCTTGTTATGACCTGGGAGACCACACAGACTGCACAAAGGACCACTTTTCTTCTCTGTAAAATCTTTTGGCCTACCATTCTTTGTAACGTCGGGGCCCCTCTTCGATCGCCCCTTCTTAGGTGCACCCTTCGTCGAAACTTTCTGAGGATCACCAATACCAGGCTCAACTTGTTGCGCCTGACTTGCCTCCTTCTTCAGCATAGCATACCTTCTACTTCCTACAAGTTCCTCCTCTGAAATCTTTTTCTGCGCTATTATGTTGTCCAGACATTTCATCAACTCATCGTACAAGAAGGGATCATTTGCTGCAACATGAGAAGCTTCTGCGGATTTAATGGTTATTGCACTATACCGTTCTCTCTCCAATGGCCCTGACCAACCCCATCCAAACATATCACTCTTCCACTACACAGGCAACCCATCTCTCGCATGTTTGGACAACTGATGCATGACACAACACTTTGGTATTTCAGTTAAGTTCAGATGATGGAGAACAAACAGAATGTGTTTGCATGGCAGCCCTTTCCGAACCATCCTAAGACAACTGCATGTAATAGTTTGTTCTGAGTTACCTGGTTCATAAACAACATTGTACGTGAACTTGTGGTTATCCTTCCATGTCACCATGAATGTTTGACGCCCAATTCCCACGAGCGTCTCAAATATCTCCAGCTGACCCATCTTATGCAAATCATCTTGCAGGATGTAGAAATTAGCAGGTGTGAATACTTTGGCGGCATGCTCCTCAAGGGCCTTATATTCAGTAACCGACGGTGGTTCCTTCTGGAATGCCTCGCAGTCATCGTACGCCTCGTTCTCACGCAGGCGAATTATACAATTCTCATAATGCACCACCAAATCAACAATTGTCATACCGTAGTCCAGGTGAAGGTGAAGGCAGGAGTTGAGGCTTTCACTCCTCTGGTTACTTCGCATACCAAGGAAAAAACCATCGGAAAGATATGAAGCTGCCCAAAGTCTCCTCTTCCTGTACATCCTGTCAAGCCACTCTTCGGTTCTATCTGTCTTCCACTTATCATAGAAAGCTTTCCATCTCTGCTCAAAGTTCGCTTGAGAGGTGGCATAGTACAGGAGCGATCTGAACTCATCCAGTGACTTGTAATGCAGGTGCCTTTGCATATTTTTCTCGATATGCCAGGAGCAAAGACGATGGAAAACATCTGAAAGGACAGTCCGAATAGCCCGGATCATTGCAGCGTCACCGTCTGTAATTATTGACTTTGGCTTCACCTGACAGTTTGCCTTCATAAATGTCTGCAGCAGCCACACGTATGTCCCTTCCGTCTCGTCAGCAATGATGGCACAACCAAACACTGTGGTGCAACGGTGGTTGTTAACTCCGACAAAGGGGACGAACGGCATACCGTATCTGTTCATCTTATACTTGCTATCAAACACGACCACATCTCCGTAGTCCTGATAGTCCCTCCGCGACTGTGCATCACACCAGAACATACTCTTCAATCGCCCTTCCTTGTCACGCACATACTAAAAAAAAA
>NW_025251706.1:0-2089 GCF_018294505.1 Triticum aestivum | reverse complement strand
AAAAAAAAAATGATATACAAACCGAAAACAAGGCATTTGCTCATGTAGTGGGAAGGAGAGACAGACCTCCTTGGCCTCCGGTTATCTATTCTGACTGATTTTGCGCCTATGCAGCTGAGACGCAAATTTTGATATGATTGGATCGATAACTGAATTTATTTTGGCAGTCCACCTGACCTGCAGTTTTTTTAGGAATACCTGCAGTTTTTTGTGGTTCAACCTTGTATTCTGCACTTCTATTGGGCCCCTTCGTCCACTTTGATGACTCAAGATATTTTGCAAATACACTAGACAGTAGGTATATGAAATACGGAGATTCTAAGTGACATGATTTGTAGGTAGCTTGGGTGAATATAGCTAATTTTCTTGCTTCACGTCCACTAGTATATAACAAATGAATGTTCAGTTATCGAGCCACCGGTGTATAACTGAAGGTCTGAACCATTACTGACCAATGGTTATGCATTCCTAGCGGAGCTACAAGGATCCTAGTTTCAATCCCAGATTTTGCCTGCCCAGCCCTATTTTAATCTATATGGTACTGAACATGGTTTTGCATCATAAGTTATTAACATTATACCCTGGCCGGAGGCTGGAATGTTTTACACTTTTTGGTTTGCATTTGTTATTTATTCCTATGTTGCAAGCAGGGTGACCAAATTCCTACTTTGGGATGTCTTCCTATCATGGTTTTACACATGTGAGTTGTAGATCATTTTCAGAAGTGTCTAACCTGGTGATTTAATATCCCAAGACTCCACACTAGTGGCGGGATGAGCAATCGGAGTGCTAATAAAATCATTGTTGTTGGTATTTGAGAAATCACACAACTTGGTGTTCTCTTGAGTCATGATGACTTCACAACAAGATTGCACTCAAAAACAGATCTGACGAGAAAACGGCGAACGGAAAAGAGGGCGAATAAAACGACATATTTTTGGGAAGTGGGGGAGAGAAAAATGAGAGGCAAATGGCAAATAATGTAAATTGCGAGGAGATGAGATTTGTGATTAGGAATCTGGTTGATGTTGAAGATCCTCCCCGGCAACGGCGCCAGAAATTCCTTTTGATGTCTGCTAGAACTACGTCGGTATTTCCCCAAAGAGGAAGGGATGATGCAGTATAGCGACGGTAGTTATTTTCCTCCGTGATGAGACCAAGGTTATCGAACCAGTAGGAGAGCCTCCTCACACCACGTAAACAACACCTGCACACAAATAACAAATACTCGTAAACCGACGTGTTAAACGGGTTGTCAATCCCTTTCGGGTACGGCGCCTCTAGATAGGCAAATAACATGAGATAAAAGTTGTAGATAGGATAAATAGATCGCGGAACAAATAAATTGCAGCAAGGTATGTTTGTATTTTTGGTTTAATAGATCTGAAAATAATAGCAAATAAAAATAGATCACAAAGGCAAATATGATGAAAAGAGACCAGGGGGTGTAGGTTTCACTAGTGGCTTCTTTCGAGAAAAATAGCAAACCGTGGGAAAACAATTACTGTTGGGCAATTGATATAACTTCAAATAATCATAACGATATCCAGGCAATGATCATTATATAGGCATCACGTCCAAGATTAGTAGACCGACTCCTGCCCGCATCTACCACTATTACTCCACACATCGACCGCTATCCAGCATGCATCTACTGTATTAAGTTGATGGAAAAACGGAGTAATGCCATAAGAACGATGACATGATGTAGACAAGATCTATTTATGTAGAAATAGATCCCATCTTGTTTTCCTTAATAGCAACAATACACATGTGTCGTTTCCCTTTCTGTCACTGGGATCAAGCATCGTAAGATCAAACCCATCACAAAGCACCTCTTCCCATTGCAAGATAAATAGATCAAGTTGGCCAAACAAAACCCAAATATCGGAGAAATACGAGGCTGTAACCAATCACGCATATAAGAGATCAAAAAAGACTCAAAGAACTTTCATGGATAAACACATAGATCTGATCATAAACTCAAAGTTCATCGGATCCCAACCAACACACCGCAAAAAGACTTACATCATATCAATCCAAGAGATCATTGTATTGATAATCAAGAGAGAGAGAGAGAGAGAGAGAG
>NW_025251705.1:0-2089 GCF_018294505.1 Triticum aestivum | reverse complement strand
GCGCTAGGATCATCGGTGATTTGTATCACGATGAGTACGACTCCATCAACCCCATTCTCTTGAACGCTTTCGCTCACGATCTACAAGGGTATGTAGATGCGCTCCTCTCTCTCTCTCTTGTTGCTAGATGAGTCCATAGATTGATCTTGGTGATGCATAGAATTTTTTTATTTTCTGCTACGTTCCCCAACACTGGTTACTTGTCAATAATTTCACAATAACATGCGTGCGCATGCACCCATCAAGCTGAAGAAGGAGACGACACCCTAGAGCCCGACAAGGTAGCCACTAACGCCGTCGAACGCCCTGCTTAGTCGAGACCACATAGTAGACACCAGTGTGCTACCAAAGCCGTTGAACCGCATCACAAAGAGCAAACTAAGCACTCAGAGTTTTCGCAAGCAATATATTACTGCGTAACTGTGCACTTTCTCCAGAGTTTTAGCAAGCCGCGGCTAAGTTTTCCTTATAACACTGTAGTACAGTTTTAACTATGCACTTTCTCCAGAGTATTCGCAAGCCGCGGTTATGTTCATTAAGTTGTTGTTATAGCCTGCTCATAACTGAATGAGATTAGACAAGAACATGAAAAATGCATTGCGCCGTCTAATGAGTTTTGCAATCCCATTCCAAGTGTCAAGTTGCCTAGTGTTATGTCATGTTGTAGGCTTCAGTCACATATTCCCTTTTGTTTCTTCTTTCTTGATCATGTAAGGTTCTAAAGTGTTTATTAGTGACTTAAAATGGCTCATCACTGTGATTTCTCCATCTTCCTCTTTTGTGACAAATGCTAAATTAAGTACTCCCTCTGTTCAGTAGTGTTGATGGTTTTTGCCATGGTCATGTGAATTAAGGAATATCCTCATTTAATCATCATTTCCTTCTCTTAATCCTAGGTCCTATAATTGTTTCTTAATTCTGGTGTGCTCTCTCCAAGGAAGAGCATTAACAGGAGAAATACTTGTTAATCAAAGCAATGCCAAAAGGACATACACTTGTGGACTCAGTGAGATGCCTAAAACCATTCTTTTACCTAGAAAATGTAAAACGACATACACTTGTAGACTTGATGAGATGGCTAAAACAAACCATTTTGCCTAGAAACTGTAAACTGATATACGCTTCTCGACTTGATGAGATGGCTATAACCACCCCTATCTCTGGACTTGTGAGGGAGACTTATTGTGTGTAGCAGTCAATCACATATTTTTTAACTTGCCTCAGCCTTTAACTCTTCATAAATTTTAACATCAAAACAGACAAATGGACACAAGAATACTTCAGTCAATGTGGCATCATTATTGTAGAATTCATAGAGCTGCATAAACCTTGATGTTCCATGCTTATGCTGACATGGCATATTCTTGAAGCACAACACTGCAGCAGGCAACTGGACTCATGATTCAAAGACTTGCTAAATGCTATTCTTATTTCGCTGAAAGAGTTATGTGTTTGTGAGTTATAAACATGCATCCTATTAGTATCGTTGTCAATGCTTGGGCTTGTAACACAGAAACTTATATGATTTTACAGGAACTGTAGAAACTTATCCATGAGAAATTTTGTAGCGCAGCTTTCCTGCATCTTGTGAACATAATCAATGGATGTGAACTTGTGTAATTGAAGTATAGTGGTTTGCAGGTCAAGTTTGGTGTCATCTTCAATGACGACCGATGCGCAAACATATTTGAAGCATTAGTTGGCACCTTGCGGGCCACCAAGAAGAGGAAAGTTGTCACCTAAGATAGTGAAATGCTTCTACAAGGTGTTCATGACAATGTGGAGATAACCCTCTTCCCTCCCCCCACAGTTGCTGCCACTTGAAGTTTGCAACACCGACAAGTCTCCCACATTATTGTGTCAATCTGCTTGTAATTTGTTGTGCTTAAATTCCCATGAACCGTTTGGTGCTCCCAGAAGAGTACTGTTGTGAGATGTGAACTCACGATCTATGCAATTGCTTTGCTCTATTGCTTGCATGGTTGTTGAAACTCGGTGCTGATGTACTGTGTTGTGAAAGATAGAGCAACAAGCTCCAACTTTGAAGTAAATGGCCACTGTGTTATTGAGAGTGTACTTCACATTGCCT
>NW_025251704.1:0-2089 GCF_018294505.1 Triticum aestivum | reverse complement strand
ATATCTTCCATGCTACACACATTATAGGCGGTTCCCAAACAGAATGGTAAAGTTTATACTCCCCACCACCAACAAACATCAATATATGGCTTGTCTGAAACAACGGGTGCCTCCAACTAACAACAACCCTGGGGGAGTTTTGTTTGCAATTATTTTAATTTAAGCATGGGACTGGGCATCCCGGTTACCAGCCATTTTCTCGTGAATGAGGAGCGGAGTCCACTCCTCGTGAGAATAACCCACCTAGCATGGAAGATATTGACAACCCAAGTTGATACATGAGCTATTCGAGCATACAAAACAGAATTTCATTTGAAGGTTTAGAGTTTGGCACATACAAATTTACTTGGAACCGCAGGTAGATACCGCATATAGGAAGGTATGGTGGAATCATATGGAATAAGTTTTGAGGTTTATGGAAGTGGATGCACAAGCAGTATTCCCGCTTAGTACAAGTGAAGGCTAGAAAGAGACTGGGAAGCGACCAGCTAGAGAGCGACAACAGTCATGAACATGCATTAAAATTAATCAACATTGAATGCAAGCATGAGTAGGATATAATTCACCATGAACATAAATATCGTCGAGGCTATGTTGATTTTGTTTCAACTACATGTGTGAACATGTGCCAAATCAAGCCACTCGAATCGTTCAAAGGAGGATACCACCCTATCATACCACATCACAACCATTTTAATAGCATGTTGGCACACAAGGTAAACCATTATAAACTCCTAGCTAATTAAGCATGGAATGAGGAACTATAATTACTAATTGTCATTGCAAACATGTTTCATTCATCATAGGCTGAATCAGGAATGACGAACTAATCATATTTACAAAAACAAGATAGGTCGAGTTCATACCAGCTTTCCTCATCTCAATCAATCCATCATATATCGTCATTATTGCCTTTCATTTGCACAACCGAACGGTGTGGATAATAATAATAATAATTTCTTTGGCTCCCCTTGTGTCGAATCAATAAATTTGGGTTGAATACTCTACCCTCGAAAGCTGTTGCGATCCCCTATAATTGGGCGCCCCCCTGCCTCGTGGGGCCCTCGTGGCTCCCCTGGCGTACTTCTTCCACCTATATAACTCCACGTACCCTAAAACTTCCAGAACAGAGATTAGATCGGGAGTTCCACCGCCAAAAGCCTCCGTAGCCACCAAAAACCAATCTAGACCCGTTGCGGCACCCTGCCGGAGGGGGCAATCCCTCTCCGGCGGCCATCTTCATCATCCCAGTGCTCTCCATGACAAGGAGGGAGTAGTTCTCCCTCGGGACTGAGGGTATGTACCAGTAGCTATGTGTTTGATCTCTCTCTCTCTCTCTCTCTCTCTCTCTCTCTCTCGTGTTCTTGAGGTGATACGATCTTGATGTATCGCTAACTTTGCTATTATATTTGGATCCTATGATGTTTCTTCCCCCCTCTACTCTCTTGTAATGAATCGAGTTTCCCCTTTGAAGTAATCTTATCGGATTGAGTCTTTAAAGATTTGAGAACACTTGATGTATGTCTTGCCGTGGATATCTGTGGTGACAATGGGATATCACGTGATTCACTTGATGTATGTTTTGGTGACCAACTTACAGGTTCCGCCCATGAACCTATGCATAGGGGTTGGCACACGTTTTTGTCAATTCTCCGGTAGAAACTTTGGGGCACTCTTTGAGGTCCTTTGTGTTGGTTGAATAGATGAATCTAAGATTGTGTGATGCATATCGTATAATCATACCCACGGATACTTGAGGTGACATTGGAGTATCTGGGTGACATTAGGGTTTTGGTTGATTTGTGTCTTAAGGTGTTATTCTAGTACGAACTCTAGGGCTGTTTGTGACACTTATAGGAATAGCACAACGGATTGATTGGAAAGAATAACTTTGAGGTGGTTTCGTACCCTACAATAATCTCTTCGTTCGTTCTCCGCTATTAGTGACTTTGGAGTGACTCTTTGTTGCATGTTGAGGGATAGTTATGTGATCCAATTATGTTCGTATTGTTGAGGGAACTTACACTAGCGAAAGTATGAACCCTAGGCCTTGTTTCAACACATTGCAATACCGTTTACGCTCACTTTT
>NW_025251703.1:0-2089 GCF_018294505.1 Triticum aestivum | reverse complement strand
GCCGTGACCAGTGTTCTGCTCCTCGATTGGTAATGTGTGTATTGAATCACTTAGCAGTACATGTGCAGTTCCAATTTTGTTCATACCTACCCTTCAAATTTCCTGGGTGCTATTGTTCCTGTAAAAGTAATTGGTTAAAGCCTCCATTGTCCAATAGAATATCAGCTTGTAATTGTGCGTTGCTCCTGTATCGTGCTGTGCTTGGGTAGGTTTTTCATCTGCAACCAGTAGTGTGGCAAATGATGGAAAGGTTTTTAGAACTAGAAAAATGCCCATGCGTTGCACGCATCAAGATGCATTTGTATGAGTAGTTTATCTTGTTGGAGATGCTCTAACATGGCAGACGAGTGCTTTAATGTTGCCCACAAGATGCGCGAGTATTACTAGTAGTATATTTTTCTTGCCATGTTGAGATTTTAACACCAAGAGTGCGAACATGCAGAGGAGCAATGAAGACCAAACACAGGATATTCGGGACATCTTCAAGGAGCATGGCAAGTTAAAGAGGAGTTGCACCGAACCTGTAGAACGAGCTTTGGTAAGTAACACCCTTTCAATTACTTTCGTGTAGCCTCGTGTTCTTCGATGTGTATATGTTGTAGTTTCTGTTTCTCTTAAGCGTGGTGTTCTTCGATGTGTAATAAGAAGAGTCTTAATCGTCCTAATGCTTTCGTTTTTAGCTTGATGTAGGAAGTGGGTGTTCTCACCTTGTAGTCTGTTTTTATTTATTTTTTCCTTTTGAATTCACTTCTCCGAGTTCTGTTTATCTGGCTTCTACTAAATGGATCTAGGTTGCTCTGAGTATTGATCTAAAAAAGAAGTAACTTCATGTCAGGATGCAGTTCCTGCGAGGAGGGAAGTATGGTCAACCTCGAGATCATGTTTCCAAAATGAGGCTGGATTACACACAAGGTACCAGTTCCCTAATGATGCTGGATTAGACACAAGGTGCAAATTTCCAGATGATGCTGGATTACACACAAGCCAGGTGGAGTCGTCAGCTCTTCGTGTCCTCGTGGCATTAGTAAAGGTTGAAAGAAAACGTGCAGCAGCCCTTGAGAATGTAGCTGAGTTCCTGAAGAAGCGAAAAGAGCAATCAGATGCTCTCTTCACCCAAGCCAAAGAAGAGATGGAAGAAGCTAGAAATAAGCTAGCAGAGGCAGAGCAGGCTAGGCGTCTCCTGCTATCTAAAACTGTTGTCAATACAAAATTTCCTTCATAATAGCTAGGTTCAAATGTTTATCCAGTCAGCATGCCTGTTGTGATGTCCGTGCATCTACTGATGTGACACAAAATGTTTTTTTTCGGGTCATGTAATAACAGCAATTACTTTCCAAACAATAACAGACGAAGCATTGGACATGGTATAGTTCACGCGCAAGCCCGACATTCCAAGTTCAACTTCCACATCAAACTCATGTTCACAGATATCTGCACATTCATACATAATGTCCACAACCATGATTCACTTCAAAGCCAAAAAAATGTGAGGAGAGTTATAAATAAAGAAAATCCTCGACTAGTTCCTGCTACTAGTGCGAGCACAACAAGTCAAGACCATGCGTAAATTAATTATATTTTAGTCATTTTTTGTGTTCTAAAATGCCTGCCGGCTCGTGGAAGGACGTGTTGCCGGCACATGCGCGGATTCAATGAAGGCAGGTAGGGCAGTCTTAAGCTAGTTGCACGCGGCGAGGAGGCGTGCTCAGCCGGGCCTGCAGCGAGTGCGGCCCTCTTGGCTGGCGCGCCGGTTCAATGCCTGCGCTATGGGAGGTCGCGTCTGTGTCAGAGCAATCACTCCCTCCAGTCCTTTTTTGTTTGGGTATAACAAAATCTCGTTTTCCATTCACATTTTACAAGTAAAGTTCGTGGACAAACTTTGACCCAAAGTACGATGGGGACTAGTAAACCAGAATGGAGGTAGTAGTTTTTTTTAATCGAAGAAGGGTTTCCCCTTCCGATTTTCATTAAAGAAAACCAGCATCTAAATCTAAACCATAGTATTTGCCCTAGAACTACCAGGTTCAACATCTCGCAACATAAACCCATACAATCTCCATCGCAAAAAAAAACAAACCATACAACCATA
>NW_025251702.1:0-2089 GCF_018294505.1 Triticum aestivum | reverse complement strand
TGCAATAAAATGTTGTAACCGGAAAAACATTACTGCTTTACTTGCTAAATCCTTACATTTCAAATAATCTCTACCTTACGTTAATGGGTCATTTTATTCTCAATTTGTGAATACAATTTGCAAATGATGTCTAAGCTTATATGGAGCTAACTATTGCACATTTTGCCCAAATCTCACTATTATATTCACAAAAGTACAATTAGCGGGTCAAAATACTACATGCATGTAGCAATCCAGTGCCATGATCAATATATAGTTGTAACGCGGTTGATTTGTAACTTTCTACTATCTAATGAGAAAAGAAGGTCATCAATTTTTATCCCCGTGTTTTTGTATTGTGAAGGCTACAAATATTACCACACTTTTGCCTCTCTTATATGCTACTAAGTCCCGCAACAACGTGCGGGGTGTCATCTAGTTTTATAAACAAATCACCCAGATGCGCTGGTTTGCGTGATACTCGAGGAAGGACATTTCTTCATGTTGCAGCTGTCAAAAGGCACATCAAAACCGTCCGTCATGCTTGCACAAGCCAGCCATCATCGTGGATTCTGAATATGTAAGACATTGATGGAAACACTGCATTGCATCTAGTTGTAGAAAAAGGGAGCCTTAAAATGTTTTGTGCTCTACTCGGGAATAGGCAAGTAAACTTAAATTTAACAAATGAGAAAGGGGAGACTCCTCTAGATATAGCAGGTCGCAAAATTCCCAAAGGAGGACTCTATAGCAACCAGGTAACATACATGGACAATTATTTTATTCAATAATTTGGTGGAGGTCAATGAGAACAATTAAGATTTGCATCATTCAACCTTTATTTATTCTGATATTGCAGAATAGTGGAACCAAAATACGTGACATGCTCAAATTTGTTGGTGCTAAAAGGGGCATTGGTCGTCAAGATTACTATGAAAAAATTGATGAAACACGTAAAATGGATCGAGTTAAAGAGGGGACACAAAGTTTGTGTATCGGCTCGGTCCTAATAGCTACCGTGACTTCGGTGCAAGTTTCGCCATGCCTGGAGGTTATAGAGCTGATGATCATACTAATGGAGGCACACCAACACTTGCTGGAAGGTATGCTTTCGATGCATTCACGGTCGCCAATGCACTTGCCTTTGCTTCGTCCGTCATGGCTACAATTTCTCCCGCTTTTTCTGGATCACCGATGATACACTCTCGTAGCCGAGCGGTGTACTTGCTCATGTTAGTATCAGTTACAAGCTTGGTAGTTGCCTTTGCACTTGGTACTTATGCGATGTTAAACCCTAGCCGCCACCGGCGCTTCCGCACCACGCCGCCACCGGGGCGGTTGATCTCCATGGTTGCCACCGGGGGCCGCGCTGCCCGTAACTACGGTTCGTCCGTCGGTCGTGTTGATCGGCTGCCCTAGAGAGTCTTTTTCCCGATCGATTGATCGGGTTTTTCTCGTGCCGATCGTCTTTATCGGTGTTTATTTCAATCCATACAATTTTCCCTCTAGTTTCCATTTGGTTCAAAGGAAGAAATGCTTTCGAAATTTAAATGGTTGCTTTTCTACACAAAAATTCCATAAGATTTATAAATTCTTGGATATTTTTTCTTTGAGTTTCTGACAGCGTCATTATATAATACTTAATGCTTTTTATATTATGGGACAGAGGAAGTAAATTCCTGTGTGTTTTCTGTGGTGCAACCAAACAACGTCAATCACCGATTCATGTGTTTTCACCTTTGTTAGGATTAATATCTTCTCGAATCGTAGAAACGTTTTGTCTGATCGATCTGAATGAACGATGCCTTGGCGCCTCTCGCAATCTTTGCTTTTTGCAACTATAGTGCGGTCGCTCCATCCGGCTGATCTAGCTGCCCTCCGGCCGGCGTGATTCAAAGCTGATTTGACAAGATACGTCCACAAATTTAATGGTATATGATTTTCCCAGTTGCACCGTGCTTCCTTCTCTTACCGTGCATCCGTGCTAGCTATACATAAAACCTGGATTTTTTTCTTTTGTGGGAACATAAAACCTGGATTCAAGATGCATGCATGTCTTCATACAAAAAATTGAACGGTTTAATAATATTGAAACGAGATGATACTTTTA
>NW_025251701.1:0-2089 GCF_018294505.1 Triticum aestivum | reverse complement strand
CGCAAGGGGAACAAGAACGGAGTTACAAGTGATGATTTCAGGACTTTGAAGCCACCATAATGGGTGCATGAAGCCTTGGACGAAATATACAAGATGCCACTTCATAAATCTCGTCCCGAGGCTATTTTAGGTGCTGCGTCACCTTATTATTGGGCCAGGCCCAAGTAATTTCGAAATACATGAGTATAGGCTATTTTTAGAGTCCGTATGTGTGGGGAAACAAGAGATAGGGTTGATTTCAGACCCCTCCACCAAGGGCCACGAAATTCCCCCCTCTTCCTCCATATATACAGCCCTTAGGGCATCGTTTAGACTTTGGGTTTTGTTTAGATTAAAAGTTCGCCATAGCTGCAACTTCGCGTACTTCGTTTGTGTTCAACGACCAGACAAAGGCGTCACAGAACCCCACCTTGATCAACAAAGCTTTCATCTTATATTCGCAATATCCAGATTGCAATCTTAGTTTCTTGCTTGTTCTTCGTTTGCTCGCAAGAAACATACCCTCGTGGTCAGGTTGATCGTGCTCCGGCGTGGTCAATAACCTCTCGGAGTTGGTTTAGCGATTGCTAAGGCGCGACGTCCTTGCACGTTCATAGTCGGGTCGTCAAAGTCGACTTCCACCAAAGCGATATCCATCATCTCATCGAAAGACGGGACACCTTTGCCTCTATCAAGTGGTATCAGATTTCTAGGTTGCTCGGTGAGATTTTACTGTTTTTCGTAGTTTAGATCGAGTCTGTTCTTCATACCTATAGTCCACGAAAAAGCCACAAAAAAATTAGGGTTAGTTCATCATATCCGAACCAATCTGAGCCTTTGCATAATCTTTTTAGGGTTTTGCTTTGTTGAATTTGCGGTTGCATCGTCGTGTCTAGTTGTTGGTCTTAGAGTCTAGTCTTTTAGAGTTTCGAGTTCTGGTCATAAGTTGTCACGCCGCCGCCGCACCATCATCATCGCCCCTGCCATCTACCACCACCGCTTATCCGCCACCGCTCCGAATCCGTATCCATATACCACCACCAATCCGTGCCCATATACCACCACCGATCCATATCCATATACTACCACCGCTACCACCACCGCTGCCATATACCACCACCATATATCCACCACCAATCCGAGTTCCTTGCTTATTAGGTTTGTTTTCGGGATCCATCTAGATTCCGATTCGTGTTTCCTTGCCGGAGTAGGTTTCGGAAAAAAAAAGAGTCGGGAAACCACGCTCCGTTTAGGCCCAAAATTTTTCGAAACATTTTCTGGCTATCCTATTTTTAGGTGTTTCTGAGTGTTTTGAGACAGGTGCCATTATAGGAAGTTTTTTTTGACCCGTTTCCAGTTTTTGGGTCCGGGCAGTCGAAAAAAAAATTGGTCGAAAAAAAAATTTCGTGCCCATCCTGTCAGTTTGACCTAGGAAGAGTTTTGAGACACTCGCCATTATAGTGATTTTTCGCAAAAAAAAGCAGCGCAAAAAAAAGAGCGCAAAAAAAAAGAGCGAATTTTTTTTCAGAGTGTGCTTTTCCCTTGTTTACGTGCCGCGCCGTGATTTTGTTGGTCTTCTAGGCTCGCGTCTCTAGCACAGTCTAGCCTAGGACCAGCACAGTACCGTCTTTGAGCGTTTATTCAACTTTGCATCTCTGAATTGATTATTGCTGACCATTTTTGCTACCATACTATAAGCCTTCCCAGCTCCACATACATCTACGTCGTGCGTTTGACTCTCCCTGGTAATCGCTCTATCCAAGCTTTGAGAGTTTTTGACTACAACGGTTGCCGATCACCGCCTGCTGCTGGGTAAGAACTGGTAAGAATTTGAGATTTGCTTGACGGATTTGTGATACACCACCACCACTTCTTAGTAGTCTGTAGGATCATATTCTTGTGTGTTTCTATTGCTGCTAACCATGCCAGGATCACAAGCCAACGAGATTGACTGGGAGAACTTATCGAACAAGGAGCTTCATGATAAGTTTCAGCAAATGATGACTGAACAGGTGCAAGATGTGCTGAACAATTTTGAAGAGGCCATGGAGAAGATTACTGGCCTTGAGAAGACGTTCGAAACAAAGCTCGATAACAGATTTAATGAACT
>NW_025251700.1:0-2089 GCF_018294505.1 Triticum aestivum | reverse complement strand
CGTTCCGTCGAAACCACAAAGCAGGTCTAATTCAACCGAGGTTAGCGTTTGAGTGGAACCAGTGGACCATCACGTTGATGCCCAACCACCTAAACCACCCGTCCGGCCACTGCACCGCCGTAATCATCGCCGGAGTTATCCCGTTCTCGGGCACCGCCTCGGGCCAGCTATAAAAGGGGGCCTCGAGCTCGATCTCGACCAGGCATCACCCCTCAACCTCTCCAGAGCCACGCCTAGCCACTAGGAGGACCTCGAGGAGGTCTTCTTCTCCGTCTCCGGCCGCCCCGATCCGCTTCGGGCTCCGGCGTGATTCATTCTGGTGAGACCACCCCCGCCTCCCAGACCGTGCCAGTCGTCCTCTACTACACCCAATGCTCTAACCCAAGCCCCAATTCGACGCCTGCAGCTCTCCTTGACGAGAACTAACCTCGCCCGAACCACCGTCCGCCAGAGCTAAGGCCGCCGTCGACGTGGTGCTTGCCGACGGCCAACTCCACCACCCACAGACGAGGAAGAGCGCCGTGAACCCGTAGGTACCCTCCGATCCCCCTGCCTCGCCGTGGATCGCTACCGGCGATCACCGCGGCCCTCGGGGGCCAGGCGCTCTGTTTTGAAGATTCAAACCTGACGTGTGTCAGCCTCTATTCTATTTATTCGAACCGTTTTCTGAAAACGCCTTCGGGCAAAATGCGCTTCCCCTCTGGACTGGCGTATTCTTAACTGAAACGTTTTCTGTTTTTATAAAATAAACCATGGAAACTTTCTGTTTCATTACAGAAAAGTCCCTAGACTAAAACCATTATAACTTTTTAACAAAAGGTGATTTTGACTTGATTCTTTTTCTGTCATCTTTATTTTTCTGTCTAGTTTTTTGTCATATTTATTTGAAAAATATTTGGGATACGTTTTGTGCACGCACGGTATTTATGTAGTATCTGATTTTCTTTTAATATGTATATACCGGAGGAGGTAAAGGAGACGCGAACTTCGCCGAGCTAGACTCCGACTTCTCCGAATCAGGCAAGCATGTTTGAACCTTTTACATGATGAGTGTTTTGCATGTTTGCTCGAGTAATTTTCTCATGGCATGTTTATACATAAGCATTAGTAAATGTTATGTTGCATGCAAGGCAAGCTACAGGTGAGCTTCGAAGTTTGATGGGTTCTTATGATGATAAGATGACCTGATCATGTGGTGGCATGATGAGTTGCAGCTGGTACTGTTGAAGCATGCCAGTCTTAAGTCAACTGTATAACCTCAATACTAACGAGGATCAAGTCTCGATCCCGTTCGTTTCCCGTTCGTGCTGCCACATGCTTTCTGCAAAGAGTGCGGTTTAGTAAGTTGTAAACCTCTTTCCTTGTACACACCAAACAGAGGGACCGCGATGAGGGTTCCATGGCCCTGGATTAAAACCCGTCATCCGGTCAGGGGGCATGGGTGTTTCCGGTTGGGACCGAGAGGGGGGCACCCTTACAGTGCGCGATATAAATTTGATCCCATGCTATTCGAGGTTGTGGCCTCCCCGTCTTAAGGTTTTCTTGAATGTTGCCAAGGGTGATTCCTGGCAACGGAATGTGGAATGGGTGTGTACTGGTTAGACGTGTTTCTTCTAAAACACCGTAAACGGAACTAGTCCTTATGACTACCGAAATCCGTTGGCTGTGGTTAAAGAGTACAAACTCTGCAAAGTCAAACCCATTCGAGTATCCATGTCCACGAGCAAGGACTTGGACATCATCTCAGTGTCAGTGTCAGCCTCAGTGTCAAATCTCAGTGTCAACCCCAGTGATAGTCTCCGGGGAATGAACATGAAACCAAGAGTGGTAAACTCGGTTGAAGGTTATTAATGTGGATGGACTAACCAATTGATGATTGTATGCTGAGTATTTCCTTGCGATGATTTAAATTCATGAGCTACTTAAATTCGAATGATAAACTATAAGCCCTTTATGTGATGTCGCTCCGACGTCCAGCTGTGGCATTATTGTTATTTACTTTTGATGTAAGCCCTTTATGTGATGTCGCTCAGACGTCCGACTGTGGCATTATTGTTATTTACTTTCGATATAAGCCCTTTATGTGATG
>NW_025251699.1:0-2089 GCF_018294505.1 Triticum aestivum | reverse complement strand
GGTAATTTAGTTGGCGTGCACGAGCTCTAGTAATTGGTCCAGTATGTATAGCAGCAGGGGCTGTGGGTGTAACAATTGTATTGATGTCCTCATCAAAAGCTTTATTGATCAAGGTGGGGTTCTGTGACGCCTTTGTCTGGTCGTTGAACACAAACGAAGTACGCGAAGTTGCAGCTATGGCGAACTTTAATCTAAACAAAACCCAAAGTCTAAACGGTGCCCTAAGGGCTGTATATATGGAGGAAGAGAGGGGGAATTTCGTGGCCCTTGGTGGAGGGGTCCGAAATCAACCCTATCTCTTGTTTCCCCACACATACGGACTCTAGAAATAGCCTATACTTATGTATTTCGAAATTACATGGGCCTGGCCCAATAAAAAGGTGACGCAGCACCTATAATAGCGTCTGGACGAAATTTATGAAGTGACATCTTGTATATTTCGTCCAAGGCTTCATGCACTCGTTATGGTGGCTTCAAAGACCTGAAATCATCACTTGTAACTCTGTTCTTGTTCAGCAATGGTGCTGAAATCTCTCACAAAACGCCTATAGAATCCAGCGAGGCCAAGAAAACTCCTCACTTGTGTGACCGTTTTGGGCTGCGGCCAACTCTCAATAGCTTCAATCTTGGCTTTATCAACTTCAATTCCCTGTGGAGTAACAACATAGCCAAGAAAAGATACTCGGTCGGTGCAAAAGGTGCACTTCCCAAGGTTACCGAACAAACGTGCATCACGTAGAGCAATAAAAACAGCACGTAAATGTTCCAAATGTTCTTCCAAAGATCTGCTATAAATCAATATTTCATCAAAGTAAACTACCACAAATCGTCCAATGAAAGCACGTAAAACTTTGTTCATTAATCTCATGAAAGTACTAGGTGCATTAGTTAACCCAAAAGGCATGACTAACCACTCATATAATCCAAACTTAGTTTTAAATGTTGTTTTCCATTCATCTCCCAATTTCATACGAATTTGATGGTAGCCACTACGCAAATCAACTTTGGAGAATATTGTAGAGCCACTCAATTCATCAAGCATATCATCTAGCCTAGGAATAGGATGACGATAACGAATAGTAATATTATTAATGCCTCTACAATCAACACACATACGTGATGTACCATCCTTTTTCGGCACTAGAATAATAGGAACAGCACAAGGACTAAGGGATTCGCGTATATAACCTTTGTCGAGAAGCTCTTGTACTTGACGCATAATCTCCTTCGTCTCCTCTGGATTGGTACGGTATGGTGCACGGTTTGGCAGTGAAGCACCGGGAATTAAGTCAATCTGATGCTCAATCCCTCTAATAGGCGGTAATCCCGGTGGCACATCTTGTGGAAAAACGTCAGCGAACTCCTGCAAAATGTTAGTGACAGCAGGAGGCAAAGAGGAAGGCACGTCCTCGAATGAAAATAATGCCTCTTTGCACACAAAAGCGTAGCAAACAGATTTGCTGAAATCTAGCTCATCAATATCAGATTTGGTGGCAAATAAACATGCACTTTTCAATTTAATTTCAGAAGCAACACTAGATGGTTTATTATTAGGCTTCATTTGTTGCTCAAATTCTTTTGCCAGAATCTGATTTTCACTCTTATTCTTCTCCTGTTGTGCTTTATTAGCTCTATTAATATCATCTTTCAAAATGGAATCAGGAGTCATAGGAAGCAAAGTAATATTTTTATCCTTATGAACAAGAGTATAGTGATTGTTTCTACCATGGTGTATAGAATTTTTATCAAATTGCCATGGTCTACCAAGTAATAAGGAACATGCTTGCATAGGTACCACATCACAATCAACATAATCAGCATATGTAGAGATACTAAAATGCACACGAACAGTACGTGTTACCTTAACCTTGCCGCTGTTGTTGAACCATTGGATGTAGTAAGGATGTGGATGTGGTCTTGTGGTGAGAGAAAGCTTCTCCACCATCTCCATGCTAGCCAAGTTGTTGCAGCTCCCTCCGTCTATTATGACGCGCACAGAACGTTCCTTCACAACTCCCTTGGTATGGAACAAATTGTGCCTCTGATTTTGCTCAGCTTGTGTGACCTGCACACTCAAAACACGTTGAGC
>NW_025251698.1:0-2089 GCF_018294505.1 Triticum aestivum | reverse complement strand
GCGGCTCGCTCCCTCCTCCTCGCGTCCCTCTCCAACCTCTTTTGCTTGTAGAACTGGCGCTCGACGACGATGTCCTACGGGAAGCCTCCGCGCCACACCACCAAGGCTTCCACGTCCTTCTCCGCGATGGCGAGGCGACGCTGCCGCCTTCGGTGGACACGACGATCCTCGTCGGTGAAAAGCCGCGGGAGAGGCGCCAGATCCTGCGCCCGCTGGCTCGAACGTTGGGAAAATCCATATCCCGACGAGGCCTCAGGAGGCGCCACGCCGCCGCGTCGTGCGCGCGGGCCGCCTCCTCTGCGGTGTCAAAGGTGCCGAGGATGAGACGTTTCTCGCGAAACCAGATCTCGGAGGAGAAGGCGCCAGAGCAGCGCTCGCGGACTCCGCGAAAATCCGAACCACCCAGGCGACGGATCGACATGGTGGCGCAGAGGCGGCGAGAGTGGGCAGCGGACAGAGTGTGGGGGGAGCGCCTTCTTTATAACGAGCGTCGGCCGCAGCGCGCGTGAACCTTTCCTGAGCGCTGGAGCGCCAAAACCAGCGCGTGCTGGGCCGCTTTCCCCCGCACGCGCGAACCTTTCCCGCGCGCTGGTGCGCCAAAACCAGGGCGACGACATGATCTAAAACGCACGCGGTCATGAAATGGGTCGGCCCTTTGGGCGCACTGCCGACCCAGAACTAAAAGAGAGCGGGCGGCGGGCGGGCGGCCGACCCGAACGGACAAAAAGCGGACGGCGGTGGGACGATAGGATAGGAACATGCGGTGGGTGTGAAAACCAAGCGCACCCATCCTCTTCCGTCCTCGAGCCCCGCGTCCCTCCCGTTCCCTTTCACCCTCCTCTCTTCTTCGACCCACTCGTCTTTGCTGTTGTCCATTGCCCCTAGGTCTCTTCCCCGCAATCAAGGTGCATGAGCGGTGACCCTCACAATCGAGAGGTGGCCCTCACAATCGAGATGATGCAGCGGCGGCGCGATTGTTCCTTGTTTGGTGAAAAAGAAGGGCTCCTCGCTATGGGGATATTTCCTAGCGGCAATAAGGTAAAGGTTGCGGGCGTGTCAGTATACAATTGTATACAAATAAATAAAAACAGAGACACAAGATCGGGGAACTCTGTATTTCATTAATTCTTTTGAAGAATTGCATCAAATGGTTCCGACACAAGTACACCATGTCTCTATATGCAATCTGACTAAGTTCAGAGACTGTGTAGCTTCAGGTTCTTAGAGCCTCAGAAGATGATCCGGTTAATTACATTCACAAGACGCATCTTGTAGAAAACCTCTGATTAAGCTGCTCTTGGTGGTCGTCGTCTTCAAGCGTGTGTAAATTGTTCTCCAAACGTGCATGAACAATGCAAACATGTATTCTACCAAAACCTCGTCGGTCAATGGTGAATGTCATCCAAGACCGCTGGTGGCGGGATTTTGATGAAGTCTACGAGCGAGGAGTGTTCGTTCTCGTCAGCACCGAACAAATGAAAGTCCAACCTCGTCGGCGTGGATCATTTTCCGGCCTCGTCGGTCGCGGAATGCAATTAAGACTTCATGCCAAATCGTAAGCGCAATACTCGGTTGCGGATTAATTCATAATTGTCAACTACAAAGACAATGTTGTTGCACCATGCGTGCACGTATGGGATGGCAAGGCTTTCAGTCTGAGGCACACCACAAATCATCATGTTGGTGAGTGCCAACATTTCGCACCAAATTTATGAGAGCTGCTCCATACGGTCAAGTACCACTCTGAACTTTATTAGTTCAAGTACTTTTTTCGATAAAGGGCGCTTTTATTAATTTATAATGTAGCATCAAGTGAATACAAAGCATAATGAGCGACACCCGGCCTCTACATAGCTAAGATGCACACAGCCTTAACAAAGAGTATAGCAAAGTACGTATAAAAACGACAAGTTGGCAACAGTAAAGTCACATGAGTCCAAAACTATGCCAATGTCGACGGAGGAGGTGGACCGATCCGGAGATTATGTTGCCACCCATGTTGGGTAAAAACCTCCCTGGCCACCCGCTCCAACCGCATACACACCGCCTTGAACATCAATTGATACTCCGTTCGCTGTAGCGTAGACCA
>NW_025251697.1:0-2089 GCF_018294505.1 Triticum aestivum | reverse complement strand
GTTTGTCAAAGAAGCAACTTAGTTTTACCTCTTCTCTTTCTCTTATGTTTCTCTCTGGTGCCATCCTAGATCTCGGGACGAGATCCTCTCGTAGTGGTGGAGTGTTGTAACGCCCCAAGACCGGAGCTTCAGTTTCCTTCCATGCTTCCGAGTGTTGTCGGGTGTTTCGTTTTGGTTCGTTGCATCATGTGCATTGCATCATGTCATCATGCCATCATTTTCTCAAAGCCAACTAAAAACTCACTTGAGTAAATTGCATGGATCTTCGGTCCATTTAAACCAAGGGAAGGGTAACTTCTCTTTATAACATATCCTCCCGATATTAGGGAGCTATTATAAATATTTCCATCCTTGTGGAATTACCGTGACACACTTGCAATTTAAACTCTCAAGTCTTTTTTGCTTCGAGTTGCTCTCTAACCTTGCCATTTATTCTTTCGTCATTTTCCGGAGCTCCACCAAAAATCCGAATATCTTTGGACTCTTCATTACCTTGAACTTACTCAAACCATTTGAATTAAATTCAAATGGATTTGAATTTAGATCTCTCAATCATGGCCTCTTCTATTTTCCCGGAACAAGCACATTTTTGTGAGTCCGGGAAAATTATCTGCATGTACAACTTTTTCCCCTAACCCCTCTTTCTTTTCTTTCTTAATCTCTGTTTTCTTTTGTTTTAGTAGAGAGAGAGAGCCTAGCCTTGCCTCTTGGGCCTCCTGTAGCCGCAGGCCCACCAGCAGTCAGCCCACTCCTCCCGTAACCCTAACGAGCATCTCTCCCTCGACCTTTTCCTCTGACGCCGCCTCCTATCGATCCCCTAGTGCAGCCGAACCCTTCTCCTCAGCGCTGCAGAGCCCTCGGCTCGATCCCGATCCCCTTGACCCCTTTCCTCTCGATCCCACGCGACCCCCATCGCCAGCTCCTCCCGTAGCGCCGCCACCTCCCTCTTGTTCCCTTCCTCCCTCCTGTGCGCCACCAGAGAGAAAGAGGCAGCACCCCTTACCTGATCCCTCCTCAACGCCGACCCCGCCGCCGAGCGATGTCCCTCCGCGCGGTAGCCACCTGGCCTGCTACTGCTCTGCCTAACCACCGGAGCCGCGCCTTGCTGCCGCTGTTTTTTCTCGTGCGCCGCCATTCAGGACCCCGGCAGGCCGTGTCACTCGTTGGAGCCTCGAGTCGCTCCGCGTTCATTTTCCCGAGGCACTCGAGCCCGAGCCAGGGGACGAGCAACTCGTTCCATCCTTGGTCGCTTGCCTCCGCTCGGAGCCACGACTTCGACGGGATGCATGTCATCCGGCCCGTCCCGCCTCCTACAGACCGCCTTGTCGTCATGCCAAGCTGCTGCTGGCGGCGACCTCGCCTAGACCCGGCAAGCTCCGCCGCCCAACCTGCATCATGCTGTTCACCGGAGTCCCTCTGCTGCTCCCCTGTGTCAAGTCTACTGCTGCATCGTCGTCTGCATCCACCATGGCCTCGCCTCTGCTCGAAACAGATGAACAGCAGCATCCGCCGCACGCTTTCTTTGCATCGTCATGCCCGCGCCAAGTCCTGTTTGTGGATTTCGTCAAGCCGAGCTTCGTTGAACGAAGGCTTTTTCCTTGCTCATTTTTGGGACGCGACAAGTTCCTCTTCAAAAGAACGCCTGCATGATGATCTGAGAAGTACCGTGGCACCGAAGACCTTTCTTGCGTCAAGTCCATCTCCGAGGATTTCACCAAGTACCACGACGGCCGTTATTCGTCAAGTACCCCTTCAGATCACCAAGTTTCGGCTACCATCGTCGTGAACTGCTTTCGGAACGTGTATCACTACCGCCAAGTACTAGTTCTACGAGGACCGCCAAGTTCAACGACGCTCTCCTCCCGAACGACTACCGCCGACGCGTACCTCTCCATCTCCGTGGGTTTCGTCAAGTTCAACGGTGAACCCCAAAGCCATCGGATTTGTCAAGTCCGAAGATGCAAGTACCACTCCGACCCATGTACGACGACCGTCGCCGAAGACCCGTGTAACGCGAACGTCAAGTTCAACTACCGTCGCGTGAACCGCTACTTCCACTAAGAACGTGAACGATTACTTCCACTATGAA
>NW_025251696.1:0-2090 GCF_018294505.1 Triticum aestivum | reverse complement strand
AGCGGGAGCGAGGATGCCTTGATAGCAGCGGGCACGTAACGTGCCAGCGCCACGAGGCAACGCCGCAAGCGCTATTTGGCCGCAGCGGCACACCCAAAGGGCGTCCGCCGCGAGGCAACAATTATCCGAAGCGCCACTTCCCGTAGGTCGGGTACTAGCACGCAAGCACTGTTAATCCAGCGATTCAAAGCCACACAAGGGACGGGACACGGCGCCGGTAGTCGGCCGCAGTACAACGGGGGATCTACCGGCAGACACGGGTCCAAAGCTACTCATGCGCTTAGTAGCCAACAAGCGGTCAAACCAACCAAGCCTCCGCCCGTGCAGAGCACGGGAGGATCACTTGCACGAAGGCGTCCTGCAAGGCCAAATCACGCGTGTGTCACACCCGCAGCAATAAAGTTACGAATGCAACGATTTTCCGAAGGCAACTTAATCGGGACGTCGGTGCAATGTTGTCCGACGGTCTTAACGTGCACGAAACGGGCTACTTTCCTGTTTCCCGAGCCGCATTCGGCTGTTGGGTCAGAATTTCACTTGAGACGTACAGGGGACCGGGACAGCGATGACGTTGCCCCCGGGGGGCAACGGTTTTCCGGAGGCGACATTCGAGGCACACCGTTGCGACTGTTTACTGTCGGTCGGATCGTGTACGTAACGGGGTACTTTCCTGTTTCCCGAGCCACGTTCGGCTGTAGGGTCAGGATTTCTCACGAGACGTACATGGGACCGGGCCAGCACCTTCGTGATGGCATAACGACGGGACATCCGAGGCAACGTTGGGAAAGGATGGGCGTACGAGAAAACGGGTGTTTTTCCTAAGAAAAACCAACCGTGTTCCGTACACCCACCAGGAAGGACCCCTCCTCCCTACTATACCCGAGGGTTTTAGCCCCCATTGGGACCCCTGCCCTTCAGTTTGTGAAGGAGGGGTACACTGTTTTGAAACGCCGCCGTGGCAGCGTTTTTCTGCCATGAGACATGTTTTCGCTGCCATGGCACCGTTTCTTGACCATCATTAGCTAGTTTTGACCCGGTTTCCATGGCGTATGGGCCTTTTTTTCTCCCGGACCTCTCGTACCCGTTCACGTGTCCGTGTACGTGCGTGTCCACGTACCGCCCGTTCACGGGTCCGTGTACGTGTAACGGTCCGTGCACGTGCAGCCCGTTCACGGGTCCGTGTACGTGTGTGTGCGTCGTACGTGTTTTTGCCCAGTTTTCCATGGCGTGCGTCCGGTTCCGTCCACGACGGGCGTCGCCCACTTTTTTCCCGTGTCCACGTACCGCCCGTTCACGGGTCCGTGTACGTGTGTGTGCCTCGTACGTGGTTTTGCCCAGTTTTCCATGGCGCGCGTCCGGTTCCGTCCACGACGGGCGTCGGCCACTTTTTTCCCGTGTCCATGTACAGCCCGTTCACGGGTCCGTGTATGTGTGTGCCTCGTACGTGGTTTTGCCCAGTTTTCCATGGCGCGCATCCACTTCCTTCCACGACGGGCGTCGGCCACTTTTTTCCTGTGTCCCCATGTACGAGTCTCTGTACGTGGTTTTGCCTAATTTTCCATGGTGCGCGTCCAGTTCCGTCCACCACTCTTGCCCGTGTCTCCTTTAACACTTTCTTTGTGATGACATCACATGTATGAATCAGCCAAGTATCTTGGTCACTTGCACAAATAGTTTTGAGTGTGCTCGCGACTGGCCTTATCGAGTGATTGCGTATGTCATACAAGGGACTTTACCATTAGTCTTGACCATGACTTACCCGTGTAGCCTGGGACGAAGGCATCCGCATGAATCGGTCAAGTATCTTGGTCACTTGGCACATATAGTTTTCAGTGTGCTCGCCACTGGTCTTATGGAGTGATTGCATATGTCATATAAGGGACTTCACCATATGTCTTGACCATGACTTAGCCGTGTAGCCTGTGATGACGGCATCCGCATGAATCGGCCAAGTATCTTGGTCATTTGTCACGTATAGTTTTGAGTGTTGTTTCCGCTGGCCTTATCGGGTGCTTGCGTATGTCTTACAAGGGACTTTGCCATTCCTTTTGACCATGACTTAGAGGTGCAGAATTTGGCTACCATTTTGG
>NW_025251695.1:0-2090 GCF_018294505.1 Triticum aestivum | reverse complement strand
CGAACTTGTTCTTCTGCTTCCTGAATCATGTCCGGGCCAAAGAATTTTCTTTCCCCGGTCTCTGACCAGTTAAGGGGTGTTCGACATCGTCGTCCATAGAGAACTTCAAAAGGGGCTTTACCCAAGCTAGATTGATAGCTGTTGTTGTAAGCGAATTCGGCAAATGGAAGGCACTTCTCCCAGTCCATTCCGAATGAGATAACAGAGGCTCGAAGCATGTCTTCTAGAATTTGGTTGACGCGTTCCACTTGACCACTCGACTGAGGGTGGAAAGCGGTGCTAAAGGAAAGACGGGTTCCCATAGCATTTTGGAAACTTTCCCAAAATCGAGAGGTGAAAAGACTTCCTCGATCCGAGTTAATTTCCAAAGGAACACCATGGAGAGACACTATTCGGGAGATGTACAAATCTGCCAGCTGACTAGCGGTTATACTCTCACGAACAGGTAAGAAGTGGGCTACTTTGGAAAGACGATCGACCACGACGAAAATAGCATTATTCCCTCTCTTGGTCTTGGGAAAACCGGTAATGAAATCCATACCAATTTTATCCCATTTCCATTCAGGAATAGCTAGGGGTTGAAGGGTGCCAGCAGGCCGTTGATGCTCTGCTTTTACACGAGGACAGACGTCGCAATTAGCAATATACTGAGCAATTTCTCTCTTCATCCTAGTCCACCAGAACCTCTGGCGTAGGTCCTGATACATCTTAGTACTACCGGGATGAATAGTGAGAGGAGATTCATGAGCTTCCTTAAGGATTAATCGCCTTAGGTTGCGCACTTTGGGAACTACTAGTCGATTCCCGAAGTATACGACTCCTTGATCATTAATGGAGAAACAATCCGCAATTCCTTTCTGAATGTTCCTCTTGATGCGGGAGATTCCCGGATCTACCTTCTGTGCTTTGATAATTTGATCCGTAAGGGTAGGTTTTGCCACCAAGGTGGAGAGAAAACCTTGAGGAACAATGTGAAGGTTAAGCTTCCGAAATTCCTCATGGAGAAGCGGTTGACTTTGTTGTAACATCAGGTTGTTACAATAAGATTTACGACTTAGCGCATCAGCCATGACGTTGGCTTTCCCTGGGGTGTAGGTTATTCCTAAGTCGAAGTCGGTGATCAATTCAACCCAACGTCTCTGCCTGAGATTCAAATCCGGTTGGGTGAAAATATACTTCAGACTTTGGTGATCAGTGAATATTTCGCAACGATTACCGAGGAGGTAATGTCGCCAGGTCTTAAGTGCATAGACTACGGCTGCAAGCTCTAGATCATGAGTAGGATAATTCTCCTCATGTGGGTGCAATTGCCGTGAAGCGTAGGCATTTACGTGTCGATCTTGCATGAGAATGCAACCTAGTCCTTGTCGCGAGGCGTCGCAGTAGATAACAAAGTCCTTGGAGAAGTCTGGCGGTACCAGCACGGGAGCAGAAGTCAGGCGTCTTTTCAGTTCCTGAAAGCTGTGCTCACATTGTGGAGTCCATTCGAACTTCTTATCTTTCTTGAGGAGTTCGGTTAGAGGTTTGGCAACCTTGGAGAAGTTCTCGACAAAGCGACGACAATAGCTCGCTAAGCCTAGAAAACTCCGAACTTGCTTGACTGATTCAGGTGGAGTCCAATTAAGGACGGCTTGAACTCGCTCAGGGTTAACAGCAATACCTTTACCAGATATTACATGACCCAGATAGGTCACTTCTGGCAACCAGAATTCACATTTAGAAAATTTGGCATAAAGGCGATGCTCTCGAAGTTTCTGCAACACTAGCCTTAGATGTTCGGCATGTTCTTCCTCGTTCTTGGAGTAGATGAGTATATCATCGAGGTAAACTACGACGAATTTATCCAAATACTCCATGAAGATTGAGTTCATTAACCGAGAAAAGGTGGCTGGAGCGTTGGTTAAACCGAAGGACATGACGGTGTACTCGTATTGGCCATAACGAGTAACAAAGGCCGTTTTAGGAATGTCCCCGTTTCTGATTTTGATTTGATGGTAGCCCAACCTCAAATCCATCTTGGAGAAGACTGAGGATCCAGCGAGCTGATCATACAGGTCGTTGATCCTGGGAAGCGGGTATTTGTTCTTGAT
>NW_025251694.1:0-2090 GCF_018294505.1 Triticum aestivum | reverse complement strand
CATGTTTACAATATCCTGAGGAGAGACGAGTTGCTGCTGCTGTTTGTGCTTTCACTAGTTTTGCATGTGTATGGTGGTCTGAACATTGTAGATTATATCCTATTCCAACTACTTGGGCTGCTTTGAAAACTGCTATGCGTACGCGTTGGGTTCCACCATATTATCAACGTGAATTGCTTCAAAAATTGCAGCGTTTAAGACAAGGAAAAAATTCTGTAGAAGAATATTATCAGGAATTACAAACTGGTATGATTCGATGTGGTATTGTTGAGGAGAATGAAGCTATGCTTGCACGTTTTCTGGGTGGATTAAATAGAGAGATTCAGACCATTCTAGACTATAAGGAGTATACTAATATCACTCGTTTATTCCATCTTGCTTGTAAAGCTGAACGTGAAGTGCAGGATCGACAAGCATTGGCGCGAACTAACTTTTCTGCAGGCCGACCTTCCTCATGGACGCCGCGTGCATCTTCTACTTCAACTGCACCAGCACCTCAATCAGGTGCCTCCTACAGCCGTGATACAAGAAAAGAGGAACAACCACCATTATCTGCCAAGAGTGCACCTGCGGGGCCTGCACAGCGTTCTTCTTCTTCCATGGCATCAACAGGGCACACAAGTGATATTATTTGTCGTCGTTGTAAGGGAGGAGGTCATTATGCGAGGGAATGCAAATCTCCGCGTGTGATGATTGCTACCGCGGATGGTGGATATGAGTCCGCTAGTGACTATGATGAGGAGACATTGGCTCTTATTACACGTGAAGAACATGGTGGAGATGATTCTGATCATGAGACGCAATACATGGCTCCTGAAGACGCTGACAGGTATGAATGTTTAGTTGCTCAACGTGTTTTGAGTGTGCAGGTCACACAAACTGAGCAAAATCAGAGGCACAATTTGTTCCATACCAAGGGAGTTGTCAAGGAACGTTCTGTGCGCGTCATAATAGACGGAGGGAGCTGCAACAACTTGGCTAGCATGGAGATGGTGGAGAAGCTTTCTCTCACCACAAGACCACATCCACATCCTTACTATATCCAATCGTTCAACAACAGCGGCAAGGTTAAGGTAACACGTACTGTTCGTGTGCATTTTAGTATCTCTACATATGCTGATTATGTTGATTGTGATGTGGTACCTATGCAAGCATGTTCCTTATTACTTGGTAGACCATGGCAATTTGATAAAAATTCTGTACACCATGGTAGAAACAATCACTATACTCTTGTTCATAAGGATAAAAATATTACTTTGCTTCCTATGACTCCTGATTCCATTTTGAAAGATGATATTAATAGAGCTAATAAAGCATAACAGGAGAAGAATAAGAGTGAAAATCAGATTGTGGCAAAAGAATTTGAGCAACAAATGAAGCCTAATAATAAACCATCTAGTGTTGCTTCTGAAATTAAATTGAAAAGTGCATGTTTATTTGCCACCAAATCTGATATTGATGAGATAGATTTCAGCAAATCTGTTTGCTATGCTTTTGTGTGCAAAGAGGCATTATTTTCATTCGAGGACGTGCCTTCCTCTTTGCCTCCTGCTGTCACTAACATTTTGCAGGAGTTCGCTGACGTTTTTCCACAAGACGTGCCACCGGGATTACCGCCTATTTGAAGGATTGAGCATCAGATTGACTTAATTCCCGGTGCTTCACTGCCAAACCGTGCACCATACCGTACCAATCCAGAGGAGACGAAGGAGATTATGTGTCAAGTACAAGAGCTTCTCGACAAAGGTTATATACGCGAATCCCTTAGTCCTTGTGCTGTTCCTATTATTCTAGTGCCGAAAAAGGATGGTACATCACGTATGTGTGTTGATTGTAGAGGCATTAATAATATTACTATTCGTTATCGTCATCCTATTCCTAGGCTAGATGATATGCTTGATGAATTGAGTGGCTCTACAATATTCTCCAAAGTTGATTTGCGTAGTGGCTACCATCAAATTCGTATGAAATTGGGAGATGAATGGAAAACAGCATTTAAAACTAAGTTTGGATTATATGAGTGGTTAGTCATGCCTTTTGGGTTAACTAATGCACCTAGTACTTTCATGAGATTAATGAACGAAGTTTTA
>NW_025251693.1:0-2090 GCF_018294505.1 Triticum aestivum | reverse complement strand
TCGACCTTGGAACCATTCCCGACGCGCATCGTCACCTCGTCCTTTGCCAGTCTCCGTTTATTCCGTAGTTCCTGTTTTGAGTTACAAATATGAGCAACCGCACCGGTATCAAATACCCAGGAGCTACTACGAGTACTGGTAAGGTACACATCAATAACTTGTATATCACATATACCTTTGGTGTTGCCGGCCTTCTTCTTGTCCGCTAAGTATTTGGGGCAGTTCCGCTTCCAGTGACCACTTCCCTTGCAATAAAAGCACTCAGTCTCGGGCTTGGGTCCATTCTTTGACTTCTTCCCGGTAACTGGTTTACCGGGCGCGGCAACTCCCTTGCCGTCCTTCTTGAAGTTCTTCTTACCCTTGCCCTTCTTGAACTTAGTGGTTTTATTCACCATCAACACTTGATGTTCTTTTCTGATCTCCCCTTCCGCTGATTTCAGCATTGAATATACCTCGGGAATGGTCTTTTTCATCCCCTGCATATTGTAGTTCATCACAAAGCTCTTGTAGCTTGGTGGAAGCGACTGGAGGATTCTGTCAATGACCGCGTCATCCGGGAGATTAACTCCCAGCTGAGACAAGCGGTTGTGCAACCCAGACATTCTGAGTATGTGCTCACTAACAGAACTGTTCTCCTCCATTTTACAGCTGAAGAACTTGTCGGAGACTTCATATCTCTCGACCCGGGCATGAGCTTGAAAAACCAGTTTCAGCTCCTCGAACATCTCATATGCTCCATGTTTCTCAAAACGCTTTTGGAGACCCGGTTCTAAGCTGTAAAGCATGCCGCACTGAACAAGGGAGTAATCATCAGCACGCTGCTGCCAAGCGTTCATAACGTCTTGGTTCTCTGGGATTGGTGCTTCACCTAGCGGTGCTTCTAAGACATAATCTTTCTTGGCTACTATGAGGATGAGCCTCAGGTTCCGGACCCAGTCCGTATAATTGCTTCCATCATCTTTCAGCTTGGTTTTCTCTAGGAACGCGTTGAAATTGAGGACAACGTTGGCCATTTGATCTACAATACATAGTGTAAAGATTTTAGACTAAGTTCATGATAATTAAGTTCATCTAATCAAATTATTTAATGAACTCCCACTCAGATAGACATTCCTCTAGTCATCTAAGTGAAACATGATCCGAGTCAACTAGGCCGTGTCCGATCATCACGTGAGACGGACTAGTCAAGATCGGTGAACATCTCCATGTTGATCGTATCTTCTATACGACTCATGCTCGACCTTTCGGTCCTCCGTGTTCCGAGGCCATGTCTGTACATGCTAGGCTCGTCAAGTCAACCTAAGTGTATTGCGTGTGTTCCGAGGCCATGTCTGTACATGCTAGGCTCGTCAGCACCCGTTGTATTCGAACGTTAGAATCTATCACACCCGATCATCACGTGGTGCTTCAAAACAACGAACCTTCGCAACGGTGCACAGTTGGGGTGAACACTTTCTTGAAATTATTATAAGGGATCATCCTACTTGCTACCGTCGTTCTAAGCAAATAAGATGCAAAAACATGATAAACATCACATGCAATCAAATAGTGACATGATATGGCCAATATCATCATGCTTCTTTGATCTCCATCTTCGGGGCACCATGATCATCTTTGTCACCGGCATGACACCATGATCTCCATCATCATGATCTCCATCATTGTGTCTTCATGAAGTCGTCACGCCAACGCTTACTTCTACTTGTATGGCTAACGCGTTTAGCAACAAAGTAAAGTAAATTACATGGCGTTATTCAATGACACGCAGGTCATGCAAAATAATAAAGACAACTCCTATGGCTCCTGCCGGTTGTCATACTCATCGACATGCAAGTCGTGATTCCTATTACAAGAATATGATCAATCTCATACATCACATATATCATTCATCACATCTTCTGGCCATATCACATCACATAGCACTTGCTGCAAAAACAAGTTAGACGTCCTCTAATTGTTGTTGCAAGTTTTTACGTGGTTTGTAGGTTTCTAGCAAGAACGTTTTCTTACCTACGTATGACCACAACGTGATTTGCCAATTTCTATTTACCCTTCATAAGGACCCTTTTCATCGAATCCGTTCCGACTAA
>NW_025251692.1:0-2090 GCF_018294505.1 Triticum aestivum | reverse complement strand
CAAACAATGTTGCCTAAGGAAGTTTTCTTTTTCTTTGGACGAAAGAACCATTTTCCATTTTTTGAGTGCCCAAAAGGAGGTTTTTTTGTGAAGGACCTCCCAAATAATTGTTGCAAAATTGGACCAAATCATTTTACTAAAATACTAGGCCATATTTAATGCACAATTGACCAAATGGTTGGGTGTCAAAAGTTTTTATCCACCTCTGGTGAAAAAGACAAATTCCCGCCGATTCAGTTGGAAGCGGGTCAAATTTGAACTGTAGTTGCCTCGTAGTTTGCTCTTTATTTTTTTCCAAAAATCATTTCGAGGTACATAAGTATCTATTTAATCAGAGAAACACCAAAAAAATTCCAAGATTCAACCACTAGCTAGGAACGGTCATGCCCGCCGTTTTGACCGCATTTTGAAACGGGCATAAAAAATTCAAAAAAAATCAATAAATTGGGAAACCTTCGCATTATGTCATTATATGTGGCCATAATCCCAGGGAAAATAATAAACTTGTAATACGACAATTATTTTAAAAAAGTGTTCTCAGAAACGAGCTATCACGTGTGGAGATCAATGGCTTTCAAGCCAAATGATCAATCTTATGGCCACATTCATGGCATAGTTTGTTCAAATGATCTCATATTGTGCACAAGGCTGCATATTGGAATTTCAAACAATGTTGCCTAAGGAAGTTTTCTTTTTCTTTGGACGAAAGAACCATTTTCCATTTTTTGAGTGCCCAAAAGGAGGTTTTTTTGTGAAGGACCTCCCAAATAATTGTTGCAAAATTGGACCAAATCATTTTAATAAAATACTAGGCCATATTTAATGCACAATTGACCAAATGGTTGGGTGTCAAAAGTTTTTATCCACCTCTGGTGAAAAAGACAAATTCCCGCCGATTCAGTTGGAAGCGGGTCAAATTTGAACTGTAGTTGCCTCGTAGTTTGCTCTTTATTTTTTTCCAAAAATCATTTCGAGGTACATAAGTATCTATTTAATCAGAGAAACACCAAAAAAATTCCAAGATTCAACCACTAGCTAGGAACGGTCATGCCCGCCGTTTTGACCGCATTTTGAAACGGGCATAAAAAATTCAAAAAAATCAATAAATTGGGAAACCTTCGCATTGTGTCATTATATGTGGCCATAATCCCAGGGAAAATAATAAACTTGTAATACGAAAATTATTTTAAAAAAGTGTTCTCAGAAACGAGCTATCACGTGTGGAGATCAATGGCTTTCAAGCCAAATGATCAATCTTATGGCCACATTCATGGCATAGTTTGTTCAAATGATCTCATATTGTGCACAAGGCTGCATATTGGAATTTCAAACAATGTTGCCTAAGGAAGTTTTCTTTTTCTTTGGACGAAAGAACCATTTTCCATTTTTTGAGTGCCCAAAAGGAGGTTTTTTTGTGAAGGACCTCCCAAATAATTGTTGCAAAATTGGACCAAATCATTTTACTAAAATACTAGGCCATATTTAATGCACAATTGACCAAATGGTTGGGTGTCAAAAGGTTTTATCCACCTCTGGTGAAAAAGACAAATTCCCGCCGATTCAGTTGGAAGCGGGTCAAATTTGAACTGTAGTTGCCTCGTAGTTTGCTCTTTATTTTTTTACAAAAATCATTTCGAGGTACATAAGTATCTATTTAATCAGAGAAACACCAAAAAAATTCCAAGATTCAACCACTAGCTAGGAACGGTCATGCCCGCCGTTTTGACCGCATTTTGAAACGGGCATAAAAAATTCAAAAAAAATCAATAAATTGGGAAACCTTCGCATTGTGTCATTATATGTGGCCATAATCCCAGGGAAAATAATAAACTTGTAATACGACAATTATTTTAAAAAAGTGTTCTCAGAAACGAGCTATCACGTGTGGAGATCAATGGCTTTCAACCCAAATGATCAATCTTATGGCCACATTCATGACATGGTTTGTTCAAATTATCTCATATTGTGCACAAGGGTGCATATTGGAATTTCCAACAATGTTGCCTAACGAAGTTTTCTTTTTCTTTGGACGAAAGAACCATTTTCCATTTTTCGAGTGCCCAAAAGGAGTTTTTTTTGTGAAGGACCTC
>NW_025251691.1:0-2090 GCF_018294505.1 Triticum aestivum | reverse complement strand
GAGGAGCTGCCGCCAATCCCGGAAAAAGGCTTGCTGGGACGGAGCCACTCAAGTGGTACGTGAAGGAGGCTGAAAGCCTTCACGGAGAGCACGTGGAGGCCGGCGCCGCCATCGATGAGGGTCTTGGTAACGGCTATGCCGCAGATGGTGGGCGTGCAAAGCATCGGAAGCACGCCCGAGCCAATGGTGGTGACTGGGTGATCCTCCGAGTTGAAGATCAGGTCGGCCTTGGGCACTGCTCAACCCGGGGGAGCCCCCTCCCATGTGGAGACGACGCTGATCTGGCGAAAGAACGGCTTGGCGTGACAATCCGAGGGCGGTGCCTACAAGCCATCGAGGAGAGCCGCGACGACAAGGGATGCTGGTCCTTCGAAGCGCGCGGTGAAGAGGTCACGCAGCTCTTCCCAGGAGGCCACGGAAGACTCCGGCATATGGAGGAGCCAGGCACGCGGGACGCTAGTCAGGGCCATTGGGAGCCAGTTGGTCATGACCTTATCATCGCCCCCGGCCTCCAAGACGGACTCCTCGTATGCCAGCAAGCAGGCTATCGAGTCCGCCGCACCATCGTAATGGGGCGACATCTCCGGCTTGAACTTGTGCGGCCAATGCACCTGCCGCGGGGTTGAAGGCCTGGAGCCCCACGACGCTGCGGAGGGCGCCCATCGATCCAGTAACAGAAGAGGTGGCGTCTATGAGAGCCGGTCGGAGAGGCAAGGCCGTCGGAGGGGGTAAAGCTTCAATGCACCCCTACTTGGCGCGCCAAATGTCGGATTTCGGGTTCCAGCAAAACCCTTGAGGTTCGAACACTAGGGTGCACACAACGATCTCTCCCCCTCTCTAGCTCCTACACTCTACGATCTCACGGCCTAGCTCGACGAACCCAAACAACACGAGACACAAGATTTATACTAGTTCGGGCCACTGTTGTGGTGTAATACCCTACTCTAGTGTGGTGTGGTGGATTGCCTCTTGGGCTGAGGATGAACAGTTACAAGGGAAGAACAGCCTCGCAAGGAGAGGTGTTCTTGTTCTTGGTGAACTTGTCTGGTGGCCTAAGTGGAATGGATCTCGTCCAAGATGAGATGGATCCCTACGGTGGTGGCAAGTCCTATTTATAGAGGCCCTGGTCCTCTTCCCAAATATTGAGCGGTAAGGGATCCCACAATGGCCTAATTTTGAGGGAGACAGCTAGTACAAGCTATCCTGACAAAAGTAGTATTCGCCTGCCAATGGCTCTGGTGGTGAAGCCGTCTTGGGCTCCACGGCGACCTTCGTCCTGCCGTCTTGCTGGTCTTGGTCTTATTGCACCGATATGTAAACCTTTGCCTGATGCCTCGGGACTCCTCGTCTGCGCCCGCCTCGCTCTAGTCGTCATGGCTTGCGTCACATAAACCTCGCAAGGTGCCCCTCGCCTTGATCTCTCCGCCCCTCGCGAGCCATCCTAGTGAGGCCGCCCCCGAGGAGGTCTTGCGTCGTCCGCCTCGCGAGGCTTGGCCCCTCGTGAGGGTCTTGAATGTTTGCTGGTGAAGATGGGCCGTACAAGGCCATTGAGGGAGCCACGTTGTGGGCCCCAGGCAGGCAAGTCTGGGGACCCCCGTTCCTAGAACGCCAACATTGTCAACCTAACCCTTACTCAATGTGGGGATTTCTAGTTTGAAATCATGGTCACACATCAAAGTTGTTCCATTGTTACTCAAAAATACACCTCTCCATACATATGTTTGGGCCACACGCATGCAGTGGTTGTCTTCGGGGACTAGCTACTTGCATGATTATTGGCGAGCTAGCCCATCTCCGGGGTCGCATGGACGGCCATCACTTTGACCAACAACAAGAGAGAGGTTGTACGACCAAGGTGGATTATTCTTGGTCTGTTTTATGATCCATCTGGGTGAGATATGCCTCTCTGGGCTGCCGACTGAAAGTGTGTGTGGGGGGGGAGGTTGCTACTTCGCACTTTGCTAGGTGAACCTCGGTTGGGGGGCATGCATTCATTGCTTAGGATTCACTTCATGGCGACACGAGGGGGCTGCTAGCTACTTCGCATTTTGCTAGGTGAACCTCGGTTGGGGGGAGGCTTGCATTCATAG
>NW_025251690.1:0-2090 GCF_018294505.1 Triticum aestivum | reverse complement strand
GACGATGCTACATCACCGCCACCTGCTTCAGCACCTCCAAGCTCCTTTGCACCGCCAACCACCTCCAATGACCCTGCTGCTCCTGGAAACGAGTAGACACTCTATGTCTTCAAACCTTTTTGGTCCTTACTGACAAAAGGGGGAGAAGCATATGGGTTGATAGTCTTCAAGCGGGTCCATATGGGTGGATGCTTTATGCTTGCTATATTTTGCTTCGTGTTTACAACTCTTGTTTTACATTTTGTTCTTATGAGTTGTAGCACTTAAACCAGATGGTCGTCTGCTACTTGTTTGCCACTCTGTTTTGCGAAGATAAATTCCGCATGTGCGACGATAAATTCCGCACTTATCTCATTCTGCAGACGTCCATTTTCCATTATGCATGTCATTATCTTCATATATCTTCATATGCATAGTGGATTGTCATCATAAGCTGAAATGGATCTCCACAAGTACAACCTGCCATGTGCATTTGCATTCCAAAAGCAAATTAACTTGTATGCACATCTTCAGGGGGAGCCTTTGCAACTTATGAAGACAATTCCTTATCCTTTACAATTTCACAGACTATATTCCCCGTTGAAAACTTCAACTGGTTTGTCATCAATCACCAAAAAGGGGGAGATTGTAAGTGCATCTAGTGCCACCCCTAGTTGGTTTTGGAGTATTGACGACAAACCTAGTTGAGGGACTAATGTGTTTGTGAGAATTGCAGGATAACACAGGTAGAAGTCCCTCATTGATTCGGTTTTACTACCAGAGATGACCCCTAAAAATGTAAGAAGACATTGAAGACAAAGGTGGTATATGAAGATATTCACATTGAAGACTATGACAAAAGAAGACACGTTATGAAGCCTATGGAGCTCTAAGACTTAGATCTTTCGTAGTTCTTTTTATTTTGTGTTGAGTCATAGGAACCACCGTACTGTTAAGTGGGGTCCAGGAGAACCAGTCAGAATGACTGAAGTGATGCCTAAAACAAAAACCTATGTCTTCGAGTGAAGACAATGAGAGAGAATCTTGTCCAGAGCCGGACAAGTCAGCTTTGCTTGTAGCCCAAGTAAAGTTGCCATGAGAGTTTGAAATCTGACCGTTGCGACACGTGTCAGTTCCCTAGTGACCCAGGATCATTTCGGACAAATCAGGTCGGGTTGCCAAGTGGCTATAAATAGCCCACCCCCACAACCATAAACGGTTGGCTGCTCAGATTTCAGTGCACGGCTTTTGTCGTTTGATAGCAACCCACCTCGAAGCCTTTGAGAGAAAATTCCTAGCGAGGAGAAAAGCCCTAACCACCCAGAGCCAGAGTTTGGGCATCACTTAAGTCTTCTTGTCTGTGTGATCTGAAGACTTATTACACTTGAGGACTGTGAATCCTCCAGACGGTTAGGCGTCGCGTTCAGAGCATCCAAGAGACATTGTGGATTGCCAGTGAACGAAGTTTGTGAAGGTTTGGGAGTCTACCTTGAAGACTTACCAGAGTGATTGGGCGAGGACTAAGTGACCTTAGCTCAAGGAGAATACGATGAGGACTTGGTGTCCTGAACTGTGTGTTCAGGACTGGGTGTCCGGGACTGTGTGTCCTAAGGTTTAAATACCTAGCCGCTCCAACCAGACGTACAGTTGTCACAGCAACTGGAACTGGTCCAACATATCATTGTCTTCAACGAGTCACTGGTTTCTTCTTCACTTCCTTTTCTTACTGTTACTCATTGTGAAGACATTGCATGCTTGCTTTATCTTTTGTCTTCACAACATGAATGTATGATCTGTTTGGCTTCATAACTTCTTCCTACCTGATCCTTATTACACTTCAGCTGTTTGTCGTTGTGCTTTCACCCTATTGAATACTTGACCATGGCTGACCTAGTGCAACCTAACTTCCGCTGCATAGTAATAGGCATAATCTTCGCTGTTTGTCTTCATAACTCCCATGTTTTGAAGACTTTCATAAAAATCGCCTATTCACCCCCCCTCTAGTCGATATAACGCACTTTCATAAATGATTATCATGAACAAGAAAATATAATAATCAATTTATTATTGCCTCTAGGGCATATTTCCAACAGTTATCTCCCCCTTTTTTT
>NW_025251689.1:0-2090 GCF_018294505.1 Triticum aestivum | reverse complement strand
CTTCTCGGAGGAACCCAAATCTCGGGACGAGATTCTTTTGAGTGGGGGTGAGTTGTCACAACCTAGTTAGTCATGCATTAGAGTGTTGCATCATGTTTACTCTTTCATCAGAAACTTGAAATGGGGATGACAGAACCCCCAGTCCCCTCTGAAACCAACTAGGGTTACTAAAATAATTTTTCAATGAACCTGAAATGCCCTTCTAAAATGCCCATCATTTTTGTCTTGGTTCAGAACCTCTGCCAAAAGTGGTGCACATTTTCCTAGGCCATCCTAGGGTTTTTGAATTAAATCATAAATATTTGAATTTGGGCATTTAAAATAATATAAAATATTTAAATGCTCAAATATCCCCAAACTAAAATGTCTCATGTTGGAAATAATCCAACTATGGGCCAGGAATAGTTTGGTGATTTTTGGAGTTGCCTAGGTATTTTATTTAATTCAACAAAGTTGCAGATATATTAAATAAAAACAGAAACAGAAAAGGAGGGAAAAACTTACCTGTGCGGCCCAGCCAGCTGGCCGGCCCAGCAAGCCAGCCCAGCCCACCACCGCCGTCGTCCTCCTGGCGCCAGTCGGCCAGGCGTGTGTCCGGCGCGCGCGCACGGCCGGAGCGCCACGCCACCAGCTCGTCTGCCTGCCTCCCTCGCCAGCGCGACGCCGCGGCGCTTCTTCTCGGTGCCGCCCCGATCCCCTGGCCTTATCCCTCTCTCTCTCCCGTGCTGCTCTCTCTCTCTCTCTCTCACGGCCGAACACCACCGTCGCCGCTGTTCGCCATAGCCACCGTCTCCGACCACCCCTCGCTCCCCCCGACTAGCTCAGGAGCTCCGCCTCGACTCCCTCTTCCTCCCCACCGCTCCACAGCTCCCCGGAAGCTCTGCATCGCCGCCACGTCGCCGTTCCCCTCTTCGGGCTCCGATCGTCGTCGCCGTCGAATTCACCGTCACCAGCGCGTCCCCGAGCCCCCTAACCATCCCTGCAGCTCCGCGGTGAGCCCCCGGATCGTTTCCCCCTTCTTCCCTGGTCTCTCCCGACCTCTAGGCCCTAGCCCCACCTTGGCCGAGAGCTCCACGCCGCCGGCGATGTCGCCGTCGTGGCCACGGTCGCCGTAGCGCCCAACCGAGCACACCATCGTGCTCCCCACCTCACCAGGAGCACGCAGCACGCACCAACGCCTCCCCAAACCCCCTGCAACACTGATCCCGACCGCACCCGAACTCCGGCCGCCGCAGCCGAGCTCGCCGCCGTCAACTCCGGCCACCCCGAGCCCAACCACCACCACCAATAGTCGCGGCTCAACCTCAGCAACACGTAGATGCCTTCCGCCGTCCATTTGGTTGCCGGAATGGCAAAAAGCACTTTCGCCGCCGTCTCGGACCTCGCCGGCGTCATGTCGCCGGTGGGGTTTGACTTGTCCGACCTGGGGTTTGACCCCCCACGGTCACTGACGCGTGGGCCCTGTCGGCCAGGTGGTTAGGTTAGCGCTAACTACTGTTAGTCAACACCCCCTGACACTGACAGTGGGCCCCAGCGCCACTAATCCCTAATTAGGATTAATTTAATCCTGTTTAACCCCCTCTGTCACTGACGTGTGGGCCCCACACGTCAGGTTTGACCTCAGCCAGCCACAGTTGACCACTGATGTCATGCTGACGTCATGCTGGCGCAATAATTATATTTCTGGATTTAATTTAAATCAGGAAATTCCAGAATATTAATTAAACTTCAAAAATTCATAACTTTTATTCTGTAACTCCAAATTGGACAAATTATATATGAAAAATGATCAGAAAAATCCAATCTATCCATCTGTACTATTTTCATGCATGATCAAACAAGTTAAATTGATGTTTTAAGCAGAACAAGAAAAGGCACTTTAAAAGGCCATATTTGAATTTGAAATTTGAATCCTTGATTCAAATTTGTTCAAACACTTCTGGTTTTAGTTGCATTAGCCCAACACACTCATATTGCCATGTTTCATGCATGCATCATATTGTTGCACATTGTTTGGTGATGCCTGTGTATCGATGTCCTTTGCGACAGGATCTGTCCCCGAGGAGTACCGTGATTACCCTAACGAAGAA
>NW_025251688.1:0-2090 GCF_018294505.1 Triticum aestivum | reverse complement strand
AACATCAATTTTTTATATAAAATTTCATGAACAAGAGGCTCACCACAAGGTGGTTCCGGCGACGGGACGGTGCGGGCGATCGACGGTGGTTACGATGGAGATTTAGAAGGCAGTAAGTAAACCACACCTACATATGAAAACTAAGTGTTATTTTTGACCTCAAATTGCATATAAATCAAATACTAGCACATATATATATTTCCTCCCAAATTACTAAACTCACAAATTAGTAACTATATAAAGCATTGCAAGAGCTAATCTAGTAATGAGAGATGAAAGGACAAAGTTGCTAACCTTTGTGATCACTTGAATGGATGGGGGCCTTCAAATCTTGACAAATTTTGGGCAAAATGTGTGATGAGCTCGAGGGGAGAAGAGGAAGAACAGAGAGGAGAGGAGAGGGGAAAGGGGGAAGAGCAGAGCGAGCTGGACGAAGGGTTTATACGCAGGAGGACCTTTAGTACCGGTTCGTGCCACGAACCGGTACTAAAGGTGCTGGAGGGGGCCCAGACTGACTACATCCTGCCACCACCCTCATTAGTACCGGTTCGTGGCACGAACCGGTGCTAAAGGTTAGCCACGAACCGGTACTAATGAGAGCGGCCTGGCTAGCCGTTGGAACCGGCACTAATGTATACATTAGTGCCGGCTCTAATACAAACCGGCACTAATGTGCTGCACGTTTGACCCTTTTTCTACTAGTGCACGTATTGGCTGGCGTTTTCCACAGCGTGTCTAGCTCCTCCTTCAGCAGACCCAGATAGAGATTGATGTCATTCCCTGGTTGTTTCGGCCCTTCAATTAGCATACTCATGTGAATGTACTTCCTCTTCATGCACAACCTGGGGGGAAGGTTGTACATCCACACAAACACAGGCCAGGTGCTATGTGTGCTTCTCTGGCTGCCAAACAGATTGACTCCATCGGTGCTCGCGCCCAGCACGATGTTCCTTGGATCCTTCCCAAATTCTGGGTATTCGAAGTTCAACGCTTGCCACTGGCTCGCATCCTTAGGGTGACTCAGCATCTTGTCTTTTTTATTTATCTCCGGATCATTTCCGCCATCTTCCCGCTTCTTCTCCTCCCAATCCGCTTGCCAACGCAGGAGCTTTGCTACCTTAGGGTCCGCGAAATACCGCTGCAGACGAGGAGTGATCGGAAAGTACCACACCGATTTTCGAGGAGCTTTCTTCCTCTTCTTGTATCGAGTGACGCCGCACACCGGACATATGGTAGACTCCGCATGCTCGTCCCGATAAATGATGCAATTGTTCATGCACACATGGTATTTCACGTGCGGTAAATCCAAAGGACACACGATTTTCTTCGCCTCCTCGAAACTGGTCGGGCACTTGTTCCCCTTGGGAAGACGTTCGTGCCAGAATGACATGTTCTCGTCGAAGCATGCGTCGGTCATTTTGTGTTTCACCTTCATCTCCAGAGCCATGAGCGTTACTTTCAGGCGGGTATCCTCGGCCCTGCATCCTTCATACAATGGAGTAACCGCGTCTATATCCAGTTGATCCAGCTTGGCTTTCTCTCGGGCGGCAGCTCTTGCGTTATCCGTCTGCTTGCGAAGCAACTCTTGAATATGAGGGTCCTGCACCCAGCCTCCATCGTCGTCTGCTCCGGCATCTTCATCTTCATGATCATGCCCTTCGCCTTGATCTTCCTCATCATCATGTATGACATCTTCTACATGATGATTGTGTACATCATCACCGTCGTGATCATGTCCTGGAGATTCTTCGTCTTCTCGCCCGCCCTCGCCGCGGTGGTTGTCTTGTTGCCCTTCCTCATTTCTTGCCCGGCCCCCATGGACGACTTCATAGTCGTCATCATCACCTTGCCACCGATAGCCATCCATGAAACCATGCAAGAGCAGGTGGTCCCGCACCTGCCCGGAATCCGGGTCCGCAATAAGGGTCTTCAGCTTGCATCTTCGACACGGACATCATATCTCCGTGTCGTTCTTTTGAAGCATCTAGGCCTTTGCGGAGCTCAAAAACCTATTCACGATGCCTTCGGTCATCGTGCGGACCATGGTCGCCTGCGGGGTAGAGCAAAACGATATTTTAGAACCAAGAAAA
>NW_025251687.1:0-2090 GCF_018294505.1 Triticum aestivum | reverse complement strand
TTTGTCGGCACAGCGGGTGGTCTTGCTGGTCTTGTTTTACCATTGTCGAAATGTCTTGTAACCGGGATTCCGAGTCTGATCGGGTCTTCCTGGGAGAAGGAATATCCTTCGTTGATCGTGAGAGCTTATGATGGGCTAAGTTGGGACACCTCTGCAGGGCTTAAACTTTCGAAAGCCGTGCCCGCGGTTATGTGGCAGATGGGAATTTGTTAATGTCCGGTTTTAGATAACTTGACACCAGATCCGAATTAAAATGCATCAACCGTGTGTGTAGCCGTGATGGTCTCTTTTCGGCGGAGTCCGGGAAGTGAACACGGTTTTGGGTTATGATTGACGTAAGTAGGAGTTCAGGATCACTTCTTGATCTTTGCTAGCTTCACGACCGTTCCATTTGCTCTCTTCTCGCTCTTATTTGCGTATGTTAGCCACCATATTTGCTTAGTGCTTGCTGCAACTCCACCTCATTACCACTTCCTACCCATAAGCTTAAATAGTCTTGATCTCGCGGGTTTTGAGATTGTTGAGTCCTCGTGACTCACCAGATACTATCACAACAGTTGCAGGTGCCGATGATACCAGTGCAGGTGATGCAACCGAGCTCAGATGGGAGCTCAACGAAGATCTTGGTCGTTGCTATGTTTCGTCTCATGTTGATCAGTAGTGGAGCCCAGTTGGGACGATCGGGGATCTAGCAGTTGGGTTATCTTCTTTTCTTTTGGTTTTGTCTGTAGTCGGACTATGTGTGTATTCTGAATGATGTATGATTTATTTATGTTCATTGTGTGAAGTGGCGATTGTAAGCCAACTCTTTATCCCAGTCTTGTTCATTACATGGGATTGTGTGAAGATGACCCTTCTTGAGACAAAACCACAATGCGGTTATGCCTCTAAGTCGTGCTTCGACACGTGGGAGATATAGCCGCATCGTGGGTGTTACACGGGGCCTTCACGAAGATTTGCATGCCACCACGTAGGCATGCGCTGAGTTGGCTGAGAAGCCTTGCGCGGACACACAGGTGCCTTCCCAGCTGGTGGGCTGGCAGCTGCATGGGAGCGGTGGCAAAGGCTTGGCGGGTGCGGGTCTGGCTGTGGCCTCGTGGACTGATACGTCTCCAACGTATCTATAATTTATGAAGCATTCATGCTATTTTATTATCTATTTTGAATGATTATGGGCTTTATTATACACTTTTATATTACTTTTGGGACTAACCTATTAACCAGAGGCTCAGCTCATATTGTTGTTTTATTGCTTGTTTCAGTATTTCAAAGAAAAGGAATATCAAATGGAGTCCAAACGGAATGAAACCTTCAGGGATGAGGGTATGTACCAGTAGCTATGTGTTTGATCTCTCTCTCTCTCTCTCGTGTTCTCTCTATGGCACAATCTTGATGTATCGCGAGCTTTGTTATTATAGTTGGATCTTATGATGTTTCTCCCCCTCTACTCTCTTGTGATGAATTGAGTTTCCCTCTTGAAGTTATCTTATCGGATTGAGTCTTTGATTTGAGAACACTTCATGTATGTCTTAACGTGTTTATCTGTGGTGACAATGGGATATCACGTGCCACTTGATGTATGTTTTGGTGACCAACTTGCGGGTTCCGCCCATGAACCTATGCATAGGGGTTGGCACACATTTTCTTGACTCTCCGTTAGAAACTTTGGGGCACTCTTTGAAGTACTTTGTGTTGGTTGGATGAATTTGAGATTGTGTGACGCATATCGTATAATCTTGCCCATGAATACTTGAGGTGACAATGGAGTATCTAGGTGACATTAGGGTTTTGGTTTATTTGTGTCTTAAGGTGTTATTCTAGTATGAACTCTATGATGGATCGAGCGGAAAGAATAGCTTTATGTTATTTTACTACGAACTCTTGAATAGATAGAACAGAAAGGATAACTTTGAGGTGGTTTCGTACACTACCATAATCTCTACATTTGTTCTCCGCTATTAGTGGCTTTGGAGTGACTCTTTGTTGCATGTTGAGGGATTGTTATATGATCTATCTATGTTATGATTGTTGAGAGAACTTGCACTAGTGAAAGTATGAACCCTATGCCTTTTTCCTATCATTGCAATACC
>NW_025251686.1:0-2090 GCF_018294505.1 Triticum aestivum | reverse complement strand
TTTTTCCATTTCTTCGACAAGTATTTTGGGACAGAGGGAGTAGGTGACGTTGGACCATCCGATCGAGAGGGGCTGAGAGGTAGAAAATGATGCACATGCAGCGACGTAGCGAGCTGGGGAAGTAGAGCTAAGGCGGTTTTGAACAAAGATATACTTGCAGGTCGTCGGGATGTGGATAGGTGGACGGCGGGAGGCCGGATCCGCCCACAGGCAACAACGAAGGGATCGGAGGACCTCCTACGCCAGCGCTCGGCCAGAGATAATGTTGCGGCCGGCAGTGGGTCTCCTCCCTCGCTGTTGACAACGGCCTAAACGCTACCCCTCCTCCCCTTCACCAACGAAGGGGGATATGTCTGCATCTATAACCAGTGGTGAGGATAGAAAGACAGTGTTTTTTGAAGGGAGAAAGACAGTGTTACTACCCCTATCTTGTTTAGATCTGGAGAGGATGAGAGTGTGTGAATAGAGCAACCCTAGCAAGCAAGCGCGGAGGCTCCGGCCTATATATACATAGTGGGGTAGTTTTCCTTTGTCACTCCATCAAAACAATCGTTTAAAATTGTGTACTACTACACGCCAGGTCGCGTTTTTTAGTTGTTGATTGTTTTTTGAGATAGCTACCTGCTTGTTCCAAGTGGTTTTATGGTGTGCCATGTCACACTTTGTATCGTTCAAGTCTGGTACTACAAGTCCCTCCATTAAATGAACAACCACCCCCTCATAAAATTTTGTGAACAAGCCCACGGCTAAAATTAGCGGAAACGTGGGTTGCCCCAACATGCATTATTATTTATATTTTCTACTCCCTTCGTTCCTAAATATAAGTCTTTTTTATTATCCACACCTAAGACAAGAATTTTTTATTAGCAGTGAACCCCACATGTCATAGACACAAAAATTGTGGAAAGATTCCCTTAGGCAAGCCAAAGTGTGTCTAACAATTTGAGCAACTCAAGTTAGGCAAGTGTGGCAAGTGTGGGAAAAATAATGTGGCAACATAAGACAAACATAGTCACAATCCAAACAGCCCGGTAATTTTTGTGACATGCATGAAAATTTGGTTAGTTAAATTTATAGTCAAAATTTGGCAAGGTGCATCAAATCAACACATGCAAGTATCAAAAGGAAAGTCACGGCATGCATGCATGCGTTGTACTCCCTCTGTTTCCAAATATAAGTCTCTTTAGAGATTGCAACAAGTGACTACATATGAAGCAGAATATGTCTACATACATCCGTATGTTGTAGTCCATTTGAAATGTGTAAAAAGACTTATACCGAGTGCAGTGCTTTGATGTGTCGTGTCAACTCGTACAAGACCGAGAAATTTGATTACTACAACGCCCTCTACCTCGCGGACTAAGCTCCGGTGCCTTAACTGCACCTGGCTTTGGCTACATGACAGGAGGGCCAACCACCTGTTGGGCCCACCTGTCATAGACGCAAAGGCAGGAGCAGTAAGTAGAAGCTTTCGCTACACGCTATCCCTCCCGGACGAGGTGGACGGACATGCAGCAGTGGATTCGATACTATAGAAGTAGGAGTAACATCATTGTTCGTCTTCTCGAAGAGGCGAAGAGCCAAGCACAACCCTAACATGGCAGTTGCGAACGCTCGCGTGGTGCAGTGCCTTGGAGCACGCATATAGTAGCCAGGCTCTTGCATGAGACAAAATTGCTATTTGAGCCCACTATTGTATTACTAGTACTTGCTACTCCCTCCGTCTAGGTGAGTAAGTCGTTGAATTTGTAGCTAAGCTTCCCTCATTGAATTGTTTAACAATTAAAGTCCATCATCCATTGGTTGATACTCATTCTGCATAGGTCCACGCGCTTAGCACCGTTTCCTCCTGGGGTCACCAATGTTTATTTGCTAATTAATAGCATTGCATGCAATGAACTAGCCACTTCAAGTAATTAAAAGCATGCACACCTCTCATCTCTTATTGGTTGATATGTCAAGAAACAAGAAACAAGGTAGAATTTAATGCATCGCGCCTAAGTGTTTTGGGACTATTTGGTTTTCGTACGATGACTTAGAATAGCCACAGTGGGAGTAACTTCAGCAGTAACGTCCAACTCAGCAAATTT
>NW_025251685.1:0-2090 GCF_018294505.1 Triticum aestivum | reverse complement strand
GCCGGTCTCTTCCTCTGCTTCTTCTTGGGCTCAGGTGCTGGTGGGTCTGTTAGACCCTCCTTGTGCACCACCCCTAGTGTTGTCGGGCTCAGCTTTGGACGACTCTGGCTAATCAGTTGAGCTTGGGTGGAGCCGGCATCTGGAGGCGTGTCCTGCGAGGATTGCATGAACAAAGACTTCTTGCCCTCCCGAGGAAGTTCCGGCTCTAGTACATGCATCTCAAATTCATATGGCCAACTCATTGTTACTTCGTTGTCAAAGGCAGTATTGAAATACTGGTTAGGGTCATCGTCGGCCTCCTCCATGTCATGATCCCTATCCTCTTCCATGGGGCAGATGGCATCATCTGCCGGCGGAATAGTTCGCCCTCCTTCCTCATGTCTCTCGATCTCAGCAAGCAGCACAGACGATAGTTGTACTTGTGTAGGTGGTGTTGTGGTCATACCTTCCTGAGGTCCCGTTGGTGTGCTCCTGGCCACCTCGACACGAAGAAGATTTTTCGGCCACATTATCGTCCAATTTTTGCATTGCCCAAGCTGCATGGGGTCTCGTCATCCTCTCCATCGGTTTGTATTGGATGAGGGAGACCCTCGTAGCCCGCTTTCACACTCGCCACGGAGACCCTTAAGGCGTTATCAGGCATCTGCCGGCGGTGAAACAATCCATCCTTATGCTTCACTATAGTACACTTCCCCACATCCACCAACCTGCCCTTCATGTTGTAAAGGAGGGTGCACGGAGTGGAGTCGGCCTACAAAGACATATACGTGCGGCGTCAGAGATCCAAAAGGAACGACAACTGAAGATTAATTAATTAGTTGAGTTGATGAAGGTGCGACGATGCGTATTTACCGTGAGGGCGTCGAGCTCAGGCAATGTCAACGACCCGACATTCAAGCCAAAGACGGAGCTAGGGCTGCTGTGAGAGCTGGGTGTAGGAGCAGGTGCTGGAGGAGGTGCGGGTGAAGTTGCCATACTAGGTATGGGTATGGGTCCGGTGTTCATTGAGTTGCTCCTAGTGAAGCTGGGCATGGGAAAATCACTTGGTGGCGCATTTGGATTTTGTTGCACCCATGTGACCACTGTTGGAATCAAGCTTGTAAAGGCAGCCACCATATCATCTCTATAGGCAGCGATTATCTCAGCTTTGGTCACAGCTTTTGCTTTCTCCATCGCTCGCGCCACCTTCTCGTTGATAGTCACTTGACTGGACTTCTTTCTCTGTCTTTTGTCCTCGGGGTCCTCGTTATAATAGTACTTCCAAGTGGCCCCATCCCCGGCGCCATGCACACGTCCATATTGCGGCCGCTGGCCGGGCGGGTGTCCCATCATTATGTTCATGGCCCGGTTGAAAGGAGTGTCCCACTTGTACTTTGCCGACGACTGAGTCGGCTGAGTCGACGAGTCGCTCTCGGCCGCAAGCTTGTGTTGCTCTCTCTGCAAAATGGACCGTGAATCATTTACGAATGCGACTAGAATGTAGTAGACTTCGTTGATCAGAACCTAATATGTAAGGTGGTAAAAAGGATAATTACCAGTAATCTCATGAATTTCCTAGTCGGCCCGTCGGTGAAAAAAATCTTTTTCTTGGGGTCCCACGAGAATTTGGCCCTGATGAAGTCGTGTTCCTGCTGGTCGGTGAACTCAGCCAATGGGTCTGGGATCCCCTGACATTCACGTTTTGCGTCCTCCTTAGCCCACACGGGCCTCTTTCCCATGTAACCACGACTTCCAAGGTGGTGGTTCCCCATGATCTTTGCATGCAGCTGCTTGCCTCTCTCCGACCTGGCCTTGGCAGCTTCTTCATTGCAAGTCTCCTTGAACCTTTCAAAGTCCTCTATCGTAATTTTCGGATTGTCTGCAACAATCTCGGCGTAGGTTTCATGGTCTACTTGAATCGCCCTTTTCACCCTAGTTTTCCAAGCGCTCAATGCGTTGCTAAACTTCCCTAGGGCTTTGTTGTTGATTTTTTTCATGCCCTCATCATCCCACGGGTCGACATCGTTATTCTGACCGGGGAACTAGAATCTTGTGTGCAACCTAGTTAGAAGCAGCTTCTTCAAATGTTCATCCTTCCGTATTTTTGTGGT
>NW_025251684.1:0-2090 GCF_018294505.1 Triticum aestivum | reverse complement strand
GTGAGCATTGAGCCTCTTTTTCATTGTCTCTGCACTCATGGCTTATAAACAGCTGCGAGTGCCTCTCGCTTGGCGAGGTGGGACTAAAAAGGGGGAAATGGTCTAGGCCGGCCGGATCAGCCCATTAGTCCCGGTTCAATCCAGAACCGGGACCAATGGGGGCATTGGACCCGGTTCGTGAGCCCCGGGGGCCGGCCGGGCCACGTGGGCCATTGGTCCCGGTTCGTCTGGACCTTTTGGTCCCGGTTGGTGGGACGAACCGGGACCAATGGGCCTTGGTCCTGGCCCACCACCATTGGCCCCAGTTGGTGGGACGAACCGGGACCGAAGGCAGCCCATTATGGTTTGGCCCTCGTGATACCATGCCAACTTTCAACTTTCAACTTTTTCAGAGTTCATTTAAAATGCTTTAATGCAGAAAACAGAAGAAAATAAATAATGCAGAAAACAAAACAAAAAAACTGGAAAAAACAAAATAAATAAAGCAAAAGGAAAACAAAAAAGTGTATTCAAATTTGAAAACTAATGGCACTAACAGAAAGTTTATAATTTTTCTAAAACTAAAAGCAAAAAAGAATTAAAAAATAAAGCAAAAAAAGCAAAAGAAAATAAATAATGCAGAAAACAAAACAAAAAATCTGGGAAAAAATAAAAATAGCAACAATAAGTATTTTGTTGTAAGTAGAAACAAAATAAAATAAATAAAGCACGAAACAAAACAAAAAAACAAAAAAAAGTATTTTCAAATTTGAGAACTAATGGCACTAACAGAAAGTTTAAAATTGTTCTAAAACTAAAAGCAAAAAGAATTAAAAAATAAAGCAAAAAAACAAAAGAAAATAAATAATGCAGAAAACAAAACAAAAAATCTGGGGAAAAATAAAAATAGCAACAATAAGTAAAGGGAAAAAAAGTGCCTCCTACTGGGCATCCACGGCCTGAATACGACTAGAAACCCACCATGGGCCAGGATTCAGGCCCGCAGGTGGCCCAGTAGGCCCATCAGGCAACGCGGTAGTAAGTAGGCCCGTAAGCCTGTAGTGGAGAGGAGCTCGAGAGGGGTGCGACAGTGGAACTTATAAACCACTGCGCGCCCCTCTCAGCTAGCGAGGTGGGACTAAACTTTCGTGCCGCACCGTGTCAGCACACGACCATTGGTCCCGGTTCGTGGCTACAACTGGGACCAATGCCCCTCCTTTAGTCCCGGTTGGTGGCGCCAACCGGGACCAAAGCCCTCTGCTTCCCGCCCTTTGGGCTGCTGAAAAGTGACCTTTGGTCCCGGTTGACGGTACCAACCGGGACTAAAGGCGGTCATTGGTCCCGGTTGGTGCCACCAATCGGGACTAAAGGCTTAGCTATATAAGGAAAATTTCAGAACCGCATCCCCACTTTGATCTCTCCTCCTCCTCTTGATCTCCCGACGCCGCGCGCCGTCGCCTGCCCGCGACGATACTGTGATCCCACTGGAGCTATGATCCTGTGATCGTTCCTTATCTTTGGGTGTCCACCGCCCGCGACGATACCCGTCAGGCGCTACGGTTCTAGCTGTATTAATTAGCAATGCTATATGTATGATAGTATTCCAGGAGTATTCGACGATGTACGGACACAAGAGATGATGTACTTTTGGTTATAATTGAATGCATGCTAATTTGAATACTACTTTATTTTACGATTTGGTTTTGTTTATTGAATGCTCATATTGGAAAAGTACTCCTACTTTGAATGCTAAAATTGAAGAGCACTCCATGCAGAAATCTAGGAGCCCCCTCCATCATCCACGCCGTCATGGGGGTAGCTTCTCCTTCATTCCCGTGTGCTAGACAATTTGTTGTAATAATGCACTCGGGAAAGAAAGGAGGAGCTACATACCATCACCGATAGTCAACCCGTGATTAATAATAATGATCTAATTTAGGTTTTTTAGTAGATATATTTAATATTTGAATTATGAACTTAGGCCGAAAATGTCGTACTCGGACGATGAAATCCACCCGGGGGAGTGCGACTGGTGCCATGACGACCGAGGTATGTGCAACAGGTTCATTGAGCTGGACGAAGATCAGCGCTTCAGCATTAAGCTCAAGGAG
>NW_025251683.1:0-2090 GCF_018294505.1 Triticum aestivum | reverse complement strand
TGGAAGGAGACCCATCATTTTGCAATGAAAACAACATATAAAACTCTGGACAATTTCGAAATCAGGCCAAGCGTCTTAATACATATGCAAAAAAATGCATTATTGGCCCACCATTGATTAGAAGATTTAGCTTGTATGAATCGCTATTGGTTTGATACGAATAATGACAATCGTTTCAGTATGTTAAGGATACAGATGTATCCACAATTCATTTAGAGTTACTTAATAGTCTATTTCTTATACCATATCTCTATCCCGTGAAATTCTCGAGCCAAAAGATGGATGCATATGCTGTGTTTCATTTTGCTAAATGATATCAATTAAATGGTGTATCAATTCCATAAATTGCATATAGCAATAAATAAATCAGCAAAATTCTTTCTAATATTTTAGATAGAAGAAACATTTCTTCTATCTAAAATATTAGAAAGAATGTACCCTTCTATCCAAATCCAATTTGCATCGATAAAATAAATCCAAATTCCAGTAGTAGATGAATAATTGCAAATTTGTGTGTGTACAAGATTAGAATAACTTCAAAATAACTGACATAATTTTGTATTTTTCCTGATCAGAAAAATACATGAAAAAGAAAGGAGGTAGAAAAAAATTTGGATTTATGGTTAAAGAAGAAAAAGAAGAAAACAGGGGTTCTGTTGAATTTCAAGTATTCAGTTTCACCAATAAGATACGGAGACTTGCTTCACATTTGGAATTACACAAAAAAGATTTTTCATCGGAAAGAGGTCTACGAAGACTTTTGGGAAAACGTCGACGTTTGCTGGCTTATTTGGCAAAGAAAAATAGAGTACGTTATAAGAAATTAATCGGTCAGTTGAATATTCGGGAGCAGTAATTTAATCGTTCAAATTTTTTTCTTGTTTTATTATTTTTTTAGTAGTCTTATAGTAGTCTTAGATTTTTCATTTTGATGAGCCTCGCTTTGAGGAATTCATGGAATAATCCATTTTCATGGAATAATGAATTAAGGAAGAAAGGATATGAGTCTACCGCTTACAAGAAAAGATCTCATGATAGTCAATATGGGCCCTCAACACCCATCAATGCATGGTGTTCTTCGACTGATCGTTACTCTCGATGGTGAGGATGTTATTGATTGTGAACCCATATTAGGCTATTTACACAGAGGAATGGAAAAAATCGCGGAAAACCGAACTATTATACAATACTTACCTTATGTAACAAGGATATAGAGAGATTGTAGAAAGGGAGTTGTAAATTCCTTAACTTAAGAAAGAAAAAAGAATAAAAACACAGATACATAACATAAAAAAAAGAATAAATAAGACGAGATTCGACCTCCCCCTAAATATTTAATTTCCTCTCCTATACAAAAACTAGCAAGACCCACTCCATTGGTAATTCCATCAATAACACCCTTATCAAAAAACTCCGTGAGTTCGGTTAACCCTCTTATACCGAGGGTAAAGACCCTAGTATAGAAAATATCTATATAACCACGATTATATGACCAACTGTATATATTTTTTTTTACTTGATCTAAAAATTCTTTTTGAGGATTTCCTTTGTAAAAAGAGTTTATTAAATCCAAATTCTGAAAAAAAGAATAAGCGGATCCATAGAAGATATATGCTATGAATAAACCAAAGATAGCTAGACTTACAGAAGAAATTGCATTAGTAATAAATTCATATGAATTTACAAAAGAATTAGAACTTTCCTGGGTAAAGTTTATTGAGGGAGTTAACCACTTTGATAATATGGTTAACTCTGCTATTCCATTACCAATTCCTCCATTATCAAAAGAGATTCCTATGAATCCAATGAACAAAGTGAAAAGTAGTAATATAAGAAGAGGAAATAACATAGTATTTCCCGTTTCATGCGGATAGGCAAAAGTGTTTTTAGCCCCAAAAGACGTAGTAAAGGATCCTATCCTATTTCTTGTATTACCTTGAATTTTTGGTATATTTTGTGAAAAAAAAGAAACTCCACTCTTCGTTGTTGATAAAACGAAATCCCTATTCACTCCTTTGGGTATCCTTTTTCCCCATAAGGATATTGAATACAAGGAACTCTCTTTAGTGCTACTGTAATTTTGAAAATGA
>NW_025251682.1:0-2090 GCF_018294505.1 Triticum aestivum | reverse complement strand
GCAACCCCGGTGAACTTCCGCCGCGTTTCGGGTCGCCGCCGGCCGAACTCCGGTGGCCAGTGACGTGGCGCTGTCATTAGCCACTAATGACGCACTAACCAACCCCCTAGGCCACTGACTGTGGGCCCCACCCCTGGTCAAACCCCAGTCAGCGCTGGGTTTGACCGGGATTAGGTCCCGTATCACTAACGTGTGGCCCCCACACGTCAGGTTTGACCCGAGCCAGCCCAGTTGACCCTGCTGACGTCACCGTGACGTGGTGCTGACGCCATAATTCATTTCTGGATTTATTATTATTCAGGAAATTTCAGAAAATGCCCTAAACTTCAATAAATCATAGAAAATTAACCGTAACTCCAAATTAAATAATTTATATATGAAAAATTATCAGAAAAATTCAAGGAATCCATCTGTACCATTTTCATGCATGTTAGAACAACTTATAGCTGCTGTTTAGCACAAATCAATTAAAGGGCATTTAAATAATCATATATGGAGTTGGAATTTGAATCATGTATTCAAACCAACCTCATTTAAATCATAGCTAGGTGCATTAGCTCAAAACACATTCATATTGCCATGTCATGAGCATGCATCATATTGTGCATTGCATTGATTGTATTTCTTCTTGTTGCCGGTATCTATTCCCTCCCGGTAGACGATGTTCCGACGTTGTGATCGTTGACACTGATGAAGACTCAATGTTATCTTCAGAAGTGCCAGGCAAGCAAAAAACCCTTGTTCATTCCGATACAATCCTACTCTCTCGCCCCTGCTCTCTTTTAATGCATTAGGACAACACCGATTCATCTGTTACTTGCTGCGGTAGCTGAACCCCTTTATCCTCTGCATGACCTGTCATTGCCACAGTAAATAGATGAAACCCACTAGCATGAGTAGGAGTTGTTTGAGCCCTGTTGTGCCTACTCATTCATGCTTATTGTCATGCCTGCTACTGCTTAGAGTTGTGTCAGGTCTGATTCATCCGGGATGAATCCGAGGTGTGTGAACATGTCCTACTGTGTGTGAGCTAAGTGTGTGAACACGATTTGGTAAAAGGTGTCGGTGAGAGGCCATGTAGGAGTACATGGTGGGTTGTCTCATTGAAGCCGTCCTCAGGAACTGAGTTCTGTGTTTGTGATCCATGATTCAGCTACTACCATACATTGGGCCCTGAAATATGACCCCGCTCGACTTCTTATTCACCCTCGTCCTCTGTCCAGGAGTTGCAAGTAGTTTCTGGTGTTTGTAGTATGCTGGAGGCCGTGGACAGCGCTGACCGGAGGGGTGGGCTGTGATGCGGTAGGCACGTGGCCGGGTATACCGGGCGCCCGTTTGGTGTCACGGAACCCTGTTCACATCGTTTGGGGCTGTGAACGAAACTCCGGCCGGATCTCCTCATGGATGGAACCCGAATAGGCGATAAACCTGGACTAGAGACTTGAGTGTTTAGGTAGGTCGTGGTCTACACCCACGTCGGCTTTCGCTTGAAGTCTGCCGAGCACATGTCGTGTGCAGACGCTAAGTGGTGGAAACATGTATGAAGAAGTACACCCCTGCAGGGTTAACATCATCTATTCGAATAGCCGTGTCCACGGTAAAGGACTTTTGGGTTGCTTATATCAGTTCATAGACAAGTGAAAGTGAATACTCTAAAATACGCAAGATAAGCGTGAGTGCTATGGATGGCGCTCTCGTAGGGAGACGGGAGCGGATCCATAGTGGTGTATTGATATGGGGAATATGTGGACTCGTGTGCGCCACCTCAAAAGAGTTACATTGCAGTCGTAGTTCGGGATAGCCACCGAGTCAAAGCTGGCTTGCTGTAGTTAAACCCCACCATCCCCTTTGTTGATAATGATGCATATGTAGTTAGTTCTGATGTAAGTCTTGCTGGGTACATTTGTACTCACGTTTGCTTATTTTATGTTTTTGCAGAGAGACTTCGGTCTCACTAGTAGTTTCGCGTGGACTTCGACGTTTAGCTTGTTACCTCAGCTACGATCTTGTGCCCCGGCAGGATCTGGTAGATAGTCAGGCTTCTCAGCCTTTTTCAGTTATAGATGTCTGTACCCAGACATGATAGCTTC
>NW_025251681.1:0-2090 GCF_018294505.1 Triticum aestivum | reverse complement strand
TTAGTCGGAACGGATTCGATGAAAAGGGTCCTTATGAAGGGTAAATAGAAATTGGCAAATCACGTTGTGGTCATACGTAGGTAAGAAAACGTTCTTGCTAGAAACCTACAAACCACGTAAAAACTTGCAACAACAATTAGAGGACGTCTAACTTGTTTTTGCAGCAAGTGCTATGTGATGTGATATGGCCAGAAGATGTGATGAATGATATATGTGATGTATGAGATTGATCATATTCTTGTAATAGGAATCACGACTTGCATGTCGATGAGTATGACAACCGGCAGGAGCCATAGGAGTTGTCTTTATTATTTTGCATGACCTGCGTGTCATTGAATAACGCCATGTAATTTACTTTACTTTGTTGCTAAACGCGTTAGCCATACAAGTAGAAGTAAGCGTTGGCGTGACGACTTCATGAAGACACAATGATGGAGATCATGATGATGGAGATCATGGTGTCATGCCGGTGACAAAGATGATCATGGTGCCCCGAAGATGGAGATCAAAGAAGCATGATGATATTGGCCATATCATGTCACTATTTGATTGCATGTGATGTTTATCATGTTTTTGCATCTTATTTGCTTAGAACGACGGTAGCAAGTAGGATGATCCCTTATAATAATTTCAAGAAAGTGTTCACCCCAACTGTGCACCGTTGCGAAGGTTCGTTGTTTTGAAGCACCACGTGATGATCGGGTGTGATAGATTCTAACGTTCGAATACAACGGGTGTTGACGAGCCTAGCATGTACAGACATGGCCTCGGAACACACGCAATACACTTAGGTTGACTTGACGAGCCTAGCATGTACAGACATGGCCTCGGAACACGGAGGACCGAAAGGTCGAGCATGAGTCGTATAGAAGATACGATCAACATGGAGATGTTCACCGATCTTGACTAGTCCGTCTCACGTGATGATCGGACACGGCCTAGTTGACTCGGATCATGTTTCACTTAGATGACTAGAGGAATGTCTATCTGAGTGGGAGTTCATTAAATAATTTGATTAGATGAACTTAATTATCATGAACTTAGTCTAAAATATTTACACTATGTATTGTAGATCAAATGGCCAACGTTGTCCTCAATTTCAACGCGTTCCTAGAGAAAACCAAGCTGAAAGATGATGGAAGCAATTATACGGACTGGGTCCGGAACCTGAGGCTCATCCTCATAGTAGCCAAGAAAGATTATGTCTTAGAAGCACCGCTAGGTGAAGCACCAATCCCAGAGAACCAAGACGTTATAAACGCTTGGCAGCAGCGTGCTGATGATTACTCCCTTGTTCAGTGCGGCATGCTTTACAGCTTAGAACCGGGTCTCCAAAAGCGTTTTGAGAAACATGGAGCATATGAGATGTTCGAGGAGCTGAAACTGGTTTTTCAAGCTCATGCCCGGGTCGAGAGATATGAAGTCTCCGACAAGTTCTTCAGCTGTAAAATGGAGGAGAACAGTTCTGTTAGTGAGCACATACTCAGAATGTCTGGGTTGCACAACCGCTTGTCTCAGCTGGGAGTTAATCTCCCGGATGACGCGGTCATTGACAGAATCCTCCAGTCGCTTCCACCAAGCTACAAGAGCTTTGTGATGAACTACAATATGCAGGGGATGAAAAAGACCATTCCCGAGGTATATTCAATGCTGAAATCAGCGGAAGGGGAGATCAGAAAAGAACATCAAGTGTTGATGGTGAATAAAACCACTAAGTTCAAGAAGGGCAAGGGTAAGAAGAACTTCAAGAAGGACGGCAAGGGAGTTGCCGCGCCCGGTAAACCAGTTACCGGGAAGAAGTCAAAGAATGGACCCAAGCCCGAGACTGAGTGCTTTTATTGCAAGGGAAGTGGTCACTGGAAGCGGAACTGCCCCAAATACTTAGCGGACAAGAAGAAGGCCGGCAACACCAAAGGTATATGTGATATACAAGTTATTGATGTGTACCTTACCAGTACTCGTAGTAGCTCCTGGGTATTTGATACCGGTGCGGTTGCTCATATTTGTAACTCAAAACAGGAACTACGGAATAAACGGAGACTGGCAAAGGACGAGGTGACGATGCGCGTCGGGAATGGTTCCAAGGTCGA
>NW_025251680.1:0-2090 GCF_018294505.1 Triticum aestivum | reverse complement strand
CAACTTCGCAAAGATGCCTGCAAAGGGCATGGCCACTAGGCTATCTCCCATTGCACATCGGACCATTAGCCCTTTCCAGTCTGCTTTCATCAAAGGGAGGTTCATTTTGGACGGGGTACTTTGTTTACATGAGATTGTTCATGACTTACGGGTGCGAGGGACCAAGGCTGTGGTTCTCAAACTTGACTTTGAAAAGGCCTACGACTCGGTTAGCTGGAAATTCCTTCGGCAAGTTCTTTTGGCTAAGGGCTTTGAGGGGCCTGTTATGCAGCGCTTGATGCAATTGGTTTCTGGGGGGCACACAGCTGTGGCTGTCAATGGCCAAATTAGCCAGTTTTTTGCTAATGGCAGGGGCCTCAGGCAAGGGGATCCAGCGTCCCCTTTACTCTTCAACTTTGTGGCTGATGCTCTATCTCGCATTCTCTCTCGAGCTGCCTTGGCTGGTCATATCACTCCGGTGAGCTCTCATCTTATCCCTAATGGCATCTCTCATCTCCAATATGCGGATGATACTATAATTCTGATGGAACTTAATGATAATAGCCTCACCAATCTGAAATTCCTTCTGCTTTGTTTCGAAGCGCTCTCAGGTCTTAAAATCAATTTCTCTAAGAGTGAGGTTGTAGTGACTGGGGTCTTGGACGAAGAGGCGCAGCGGGTGGCCCATCTTCTGAACTGCTCTTTGGGATCCTACCGTCTCAAATATCTAGGCCTCCCCATTTCCCCGCTTAAACTTTTGGCTAAAGACTTCGCTCCGGTGGTTACCAAAGTTGGCAACAGAGTTCTCCCTTGGCGAGGGCGATATAATACGCAAGCGGGCAAGGTCGCCCTTACTAACTCCTGTCTTTCTTGGCTACCTATGTTCTTAATGGGATTCTATCTTCTCTCTAGTGGGGTTCATAATGGTTTTGACAAGCATAGGGGTGCTTTCTATTGGAACGCAACGGACAATAAACGTAAGTACAGGATGGTCAGATGGGACATTATATGTCGCCCCAAGGCCAAAGGGGGTCTGGGCATTATTAATACGCGAGTGATGAATAATTGTCTTATGATCAAATGGTGGTGGAAGATCATGACTCTTGAGGAACTGCCACCCTAGCTCTCTATCCTAAAAGCTAAATATTTCCCCTCCTCGAGTCCTATGTTCGCGCCGGCTGCGGGTGGGTCGCAATTTTGGCATCAACTGGTTAAAGTCCGGCCGATCTTTCGGTCCCTTGTAAAATTTGTAGTTAGGAACGGTAAGTCTACGCGGTTTTGGCTTGATTGGTGGGTCGGGGACTCCACGCTGGCTGTTGCTTTTCCGGTTCTATTTTCATATTGCGATGATTCTGAGGTTTCTATCTTTGAGCTCTCAGCTAGGGGTTGGGCTCTGGATTTTCGTCGTTCTCTTTCTCCTGAAGAGTTGGAATATTGGCAGCGCCTTACTGCTTGCTTCCCCCTGCTCTCGGAGGAAGAGGATGCCGTGGTGTGGCCCCTCTCCTCTTCGGGGCGTTTTTCGGTTAAATCTGCTTACTCCAAGCTTATCCCTGGGGGGGCGCCCGGTCAAGTTTAAGCATGTTTGGTCGGCTCGAATTCCTCCTAAGATCAAGATATTTCTCTGGCAAGCTGTCCGGAGTAAGCTTCCGGCGGCCGATCAGATTAAGAAAAGAAACGGGCCGGGGTCCGACAGGTGTGTGCTTTGTGGGGCACTGGAGAACACCGAGCATATTTTCTTTCACTGCTCCTTAGCTAAACTTATCTGGAGTTGCATCAGACTCTGGTTACATGTAAATTGGTCCCCTTCCTCCTTTGAAGACCTGAGGCATTATGTCAATCTTCTTTCTGGCCATTCTAAAAGAGTCTTCTTAGTTGGATGGGCTGCGATTGGCTGGTCGTTGTGGACTACTAGGAATAAGTTCTCGATTGAACATATTTTTCCGGCTAATCCTGTCAATTGCTTATTTAAAGCCAATGGTTTCTTGCAGCAGTGGAGATTATTGACTAAAGAAGGGGACCTCCAGGCCTTCGACGCCATGCTATCCAAGATGAAATCTACGGCGTCTGGGCTTCTTCGGCTTTCTTTGAGGACGGCTTCCTGAATGCTTTTT
>NW_025251679.1:0-2090 GCF_018294505.1 Triticum aestivum | reverse complement strand
CAACTTCGCAAAGATGCCTGCAAAGGGCATGGCCACTAGGCTATCTCCCATTGCACATCGGACCATTAGCCCTTTCCAGTCTGCTTTCATCAAAGGGAGGTTCATTTTGGACGGGGTACTTTGTTTACATGAGATTGTTCATGACTTACGGGTGCGAGGGACCAAGGCTGTGGTTCTCAAACTTGACTTTGAAAAGGCCTACGACTCGGTTAGCTGGAAATTCCTTCGGCAAGTTCTTTTGGCTAAGGGCTTTGAGGGGCCTGTTATGCAGCGCTTGATGCAATTGGTTTCTGGGGGGCACACAGCTGTGGCTGTCAATGGCCAAATTAGCCAGTTTTTTGCTAATGGCAGGGGCCTCAGGCAAGGGGATCCAGCGTCCCCTTTACTCTTCAACTTTGTGGCTGATGCTCTATCTCGCATTCTCTCTCGAGCTGCCTTGGCTGGTCATATCACTCCGGTGAGCTCTCATCTTATCCCTAATGGCATCTCTCATCTCCAATATGCGGATGATACTATAATTCTGATGGAACTTAATGATAATAGCCTCACCAATCTGAAATTCCTTCTGCTTTGTTTCGAAGCGCTCTCAGGTCTTAAAATCAATTTCTCTAAGAGTGAGGTTGTAGTGACTGGGGTCTTGGACGAAGAGGCGCAGCGGGTGGCCCATCTTCTGAACTGCTCTTTGGGATCCTACCGTCTCAAATATCTAGGCCTCCCCATTTCCCCGCTTAAACTTTTGGCTAAAGACTTCGCTCCGGTGGTTACCAAAGTTGGCAACAGAGTTCTCCCTTGGCGAGGGCGATATAATACGCAAGCGGGCAAGGTCGCCCTTACTAACTCCTGTCTTTCTTGGCTACCTATGTTCTTAATGGGATTCTATCTTCTCTCTAGTGGGGTTCATAATGGTTTTGACAAGCATAGGGGTGCTTTCTATTGGAACGCAGCGGACAATAAACGTAAGTACAGGATGGTCAGATGGGACATTATATGTCGCCCCAAGGCCAAAGGGGGTCTGGGCATTATTAATACGCGAGTGATGAATAATTGTCTTATGATCAAATGGTGGTGGAAGATCATGACTCTTGAGGAACTGCCACCCTAGCTCTCTATCCTAAAAGCTAAATATTTCCCCTCCTCGAGTCCTATGTTCGCGCCGGCTGCGGGTGGGTCGCAATTTTGGCATCAACTGGTTAAAGTCCGGCCGATCTTTCGGTCCCTTGTAAAATTTGTAGTTAGGAACGGTAAGTCTACGCGGTTTTGGCTTGATTGGTGGGTCGGGGACTCCACGCTGGCTGTTGCTTTTCCGGTTCTATTTTCATATTGCGATGATTCTGAGGTTTCTATCTTTGAGCTCTCGGCTAGGGGTTGGGCTCTGGATTTTCGTCGTTCTCTTTCTCCTGAAGAGTTGGAATATTGGCAGCGCCTTACTGCTTGCTTCCCCCTGCTCTCGGAGGAAGAGGATGCCGTGGTGTGGCCCCTCTCCTCTTCGGGGCGTTTTTCGGTTAAATCTGCTTACTCCAAGCTTATCCCTGGGGGGGCGCCCGGTCAAGTTTAAGCATGTTTGGTCGGCTCGAATTCCTCCTAAGATCAAGATATTTCTCTGGCAAGCTGTCCGGAGTAAGCTTCCGGCGGCCGATCAGATTAAGAAAAGAAACGGGCCGGGGTCCGACAGGTGTGTGCTTTGTGGGGCACTGGAGAACACCGAGCATATTTTCTTTCACTGCTCCTTAGCTAAACTTATCTGGAGTTGCATCAGACTCTGGTTACATGTAAATTGGTCCCCTTCCTCCTTTGAAGACCTGAGGCATTATGTCAATCTTCTTTCTGGCCATTCTAAAAGAGTCTTCTTAGTTGGATGGGCTGCGATTGGCTGGTCGTTGTGGACTACTAGGAATAAGTTCTCGATTGAACATATTTTTCCGGCTAATCCTGTCAATTGCTTATTTAAAGCCAATGGTTTCTTGCAGCAGTGGAGATTATTGACTAAAGAAGGGGACCTCCAGGCCTTCGACGCCATGCTATCCAAGATGAAATCTACGGCGTCTGGGCTTCTTCGGCTTTCTTTGAGGACGGCTTCCTGAATGCTTTTT
>NW_025251678.1:0-2091 GCF_018294505.1 Triticum aestivum | reverse complement strand
GGAGCCTATTGAATAAACTACTTGAGTCGTAGAGTCATTTTGTGATGCCATGTTGTATTGCACATATCGAGCATATTGTGTGTATGTTATTGAAATGCTTGGTATGTGTGGGATCTGACCATCTAGTTGTTTATCTTTAGTAGCCTCTCTTACCAGGAAATGTCTCCTAGTGTTTCCACTGAGCCATGGTAGCTTGCTACTGCTCCGGAACACTTAGGCTGGCCGGCATGTGTCCTTCTTCGTTCCTGTGTCTGTCCCTTCGGGGAAATGTCACGCGATGAATACCGGAGTCCTGTTAGCCTGCTACAGCCCGGTTCACCGGAGTCCTGCTAGCCCAGTGCTACAGCCTGGATTCACTCGCTGATGACCGACACGTTCGATGCTGGGTCATGGATGCCTGTCCCTGTAAGTCTGTGCCACTTTGGGTTTACAACTAGTCATGTCAGCCCGGGCTCCTTATCATATGGATGCTAGCGACACTATCATATACGTGAGCCAAAAGGCGCAAACGGTCCCGGGCAAAGGTAAGGCGACACCCGTGGGGATACCGTGCGTGAGGCCGCAAAGTGATATGAGGTGTTACCGGCTAGATCGATGTGACATCGAGTCGGGGTCCTGACAGTGTTGGTATCAGAGCTTGACTGCCTGTAGGATTACCAAGCCAAACTGGTCGAAGTTGAGTCTAGAAATTCTTAGTTATATAAGGGAATTGATTGTAGGATGGAACGTAAGGCTCTTTTTACTCCTTATACCTCATGCACTTCTGATCTGAGTCATCTTATCTTTCCTGCGGGGATTAAGAACTAGGCTATCTCTTCTTTCTATTAGGATCACGTGTTACTAATCAGTAGACTTATAAGATTGTTGGACTTAAGCCTCGTTTCAGTTCCTATTACTTCCGTATGTTAAATTGTTGATCTCGAAACCTTGATATTGTGCCTTTGAGTGGTTATGCCACCATTTTTGTGAATGTCTCAAATCTTTTCTGAGCATTTACAGCCGTTATGCTGTCCGAGTCACCCCACGTTTCTGAATAGTCTGAAGCATTTGCAAAATTCCTTCTGTTTCCGATGTTCCCATGGGCCAGATTAACCACACTAATCAGTGAGTTGAGGTACTCTGTTACCTTGACATATATGTTGGAGATATTATTATGACCCTAGGTGTCTTAGGGGATCATCTAGTAATTTAGCCATGATTTGTGTCCTAGTGTGAAGATTCTGGCCTTTATTCTCGGAAGCATCCCGTGATGCTACTTAGTAGTAGGTATTCTACTCCTGGGTTCTGAACCCGAGATTCACTCTACCTACTTCATGTTGATAGTAATTGCTAGTGCCTTTAGGATTTTAGTAACCTTTGCGATAGTCCTTGAAGTCCGTGGTATCTTCTTCTTCCAAATACCATGAACTACTTATGGTAGATGTTTATTGGATCAAAAAAAAATCACAATTAGAGTACTCTTGAGGAGTTCTCCATTAATAAATCGTGACTCTGCCAGTTCTACCTTTCTGCATGGGTTATCCGGAAGAAATATGTTGAACTTGGTTCGACATACTAATCTATGCATCCACAACTCAGAAAGTTATATGTTCCTTTGAGTTGCTCTCTTTAGTTGCATTCTGACCCTCGTCTATCAATTGATAGTCAAGAGTATGCGTGCGTTCGTTCATCGATGCCTATGACTCTTGTGGTCTGTCAAGCCATTCCATTCCGGGATGACTAGGAGAAACAAACTCCAGTACCTCTTCCATATCTAGGATTGGGTCAAAAAGTTGTGCTCCACAGAACAAATTGCTAATCCAGCTTTTGTTCTGCTCTATCTTGGAGTATTACCATCTTTATATCGGGATGTTATAGGAATTGCACACCATCCTATGCACTCTTGGTACAGTGATACTTCTTGCCATCATTGTTCATTCCTCGGTTCCTGTATTATTGTAACCGGAATGCCGACAAGTGAATCGTGATGTGTGAAATCAATACTCCTAGCAACCTTGTTGCTTGGTAGCTAAAGGACAATAATTTCATTCTTAGCGTGTTGTTTATTGAATCATCATTCTAAGATTGATCGTGCTACCTAGTCCTTATTTC